>NC_090890.1:5670013-5677513 GCF_036669925.1 Montipora capricornis
CACAACACAACTAACTCAATCACAACACAACTGCGTAGATACTGGGGCATGTAGGACAGCAAGTGTCACAAGTCGGTATATTTTGTTTGCCATATGCATACAAACTTAGCTCTCACATAACAATATGTTAGCATCCTTGATGGTACTGATCTACTAAAAACTTATTACAGGAAAGCTACGGTGGGCACCTGCTGGATACGAAAACCCACAACCCTGTGGGAATGAGGGAATGTATTCTCCAAACCCAATGCAAGTGTCACTACCCTATGGAGGATAAGGGGAAAAAGTTAACAAAAAAGTTGGTGAAGAATGCTGAAGCTAGACTGATTCAAATCCCTAATGGTTCACTTCTTGAACAACAAATTACCCATAATCCCTACCAAACACCCAGACCCAGTCCTCTGGTCCGTGCCGGCAAAATATCCAATATCCAATATCCAATATCCAATGTGCCAATTTCGCAAGCTACGACTGTCAGAAATATCATCTTACAGTTGTAGCTAATTTACCTGGCCTGAGAATGGAAGCGAGGCTGCCGGGTGACCCTGTTTCGATACAAACCTTTGTGCTCTTGTAATTTTGATATGGACTAATCAGAATTACAACAACACAATTTACATGATAAAAGCAGAGGGGGCTGTAGCAATACAAGGTCTGCAGTCTCGCAGCCGAAATTTGTTAGGCTAGGTTGTAAAATGGCCTATTCAAATTATCTGTGCTTTATTTTATAAATCATACACGCAATTATGCTCTTCGCAAATATTTCAATTTGACACGACAGCTTACCTTAGAGGATGTTTTGCGGAAGCACTTAGTCTTCGGATTTCATCGTAAGTAAAGTCACTAACTTTCCCGGTTCCATCTGTAGTGCGATCCACGGTGGAATCATGAATTATTACTGGTACGCCATCTTTCGTAAAATCCAAGTCGAATTCAACTCCGGTTGCCCCATTTTCTTTCGCCAATTTGAAAGCAGCGAGCGTGTTTTCCGGTGCTTCCATTGAGCATCCTCTGTGACCAATAATTATCGGAGAATTTTTCGTCAAAACGCCTCGTTTAAGAAAGCATTTCACAGTGTATGGCGTTGGTCGAGGAAAGCGAAGCAATCGGTACAGAATAACCATCAAAATGCCTAAGAAGCACAATAAAATTGTAAAATATATGTGAAGTCCATATGAAACCGCTGTGAGCGCCATTTCTATAATCATTACAATCATATCGGGGCCTGGGAAAGAATGCCTTAATTCTCGCTTCGATTGTTGCTCATTTTCTGCAACGCAATTGCTAAATTTCTGTTTTGCTGCTAAACAAATGCAGGTGATGAAATTATAATTAGATACTTACCAGTTTGAAAGAATCGTTACTGGATAAAAAAGACTATTGCGGTTTTTAAACTGAGCTTTTATAAAATATTTATGCTTAGTAGAGGAGACTTTTGACAAAAAAAATTGGAGACGGAAAATTTTGTATAGCGGACTAGGGACTACGGACTACAGGATGTCTGACTGTGACTGAGATTTCAAGATTATCCTCCGATCCTTATACTTAAGGTAATTCCCTTGAAATTGTTCTACTATCAAACTTTTTTGGAAACTTGGCATAATTAACATTCATGATATGAACATTAAAAAAATGCAATAAAAAAATGGGGTCACCGTGCTTGTTTACGCTTCAGCAGGCTCTTAAAATGGGGTATTTTTACTGGTTGCGCGTTAAAAATACGAATCACCTGCATACCTAATTAAGTCAAAGTTACTTCAAAAACACAAAATTTTATTTTGAAAATAAAGCTTCTTTTATTCACATAAGCAGTATTGCTTCCTTCACGCCGTCTTTGATTGCCTGGTTGTGGGGATAGTGCACTTTTTGGGACAGTTCCGTGGTTAGCTTGAATTCCTCGCCTTGGCCAAAATACACCCAGTACGGAACTGTTTTCCAAAAAAAATCATGTTCTACTATCAAACTTCTTTTCTTCTTCAAATATGTGCTTTAGTAGACTGTTCTTAGCAAATACCTGAAAAAAAACACGGGGGTCACCGTGCTCGTTTGAGAGAAAAGGAGCATTTATTTCGCTATCGGGCTTAGATTGAGGGAAATTTCTTACATTTTGTACGCGCACAGGCTTATGTGCGCGCGCTAATGACGCGAAAATCGTGCGCAGTTGGGATGCGCAATGCAATACTAAGGAATTACCTTAAAATGCGCTGGCGCGTGAAGACTCGCAGCTATGTGTGGCGTGACTTTGTCATTTTTATCGTTGTAGTATATATATCACGATTCATTTTTGGCTCGACAGGAATCTTCCGCCTATTTGACTACTACCCGCTTGTGAACATCACATATCACGTTAATGTCATGGTATATAAAAAAAAATTGTCACTTGAAAGCACGGGTAAACAGGTACGCTCGTAGTTTCCAGCCAACATTATTGATGTGATGAAACGATTTCTTCACGCCCGGTATTTGTTGCCTATTCCCTCGGAACGCTTGCCAAACTGAACCAGAGCCGACTCCGACCGTGTTCTTCCTTCCTCAAGTCCAGCTCCAACAGTGATGTTCCAGCCTTTACTTGTATCTTGCCTGGGAACGAGCGCTCAAGTACAGTTGTATTTGCCCTCGACTGACCTCGACTTGCCAATCCACGATAACTGGAAATGGAGATATCTTGCTGTTTTCAGACATTAGGATGTTTAACGGTTGTCGTGATTTTCATTTACCGCATGTTTCGGTTACCTAAGTCCGATCCTAGTCTTTACCAATCATTTCTACGAAAGGAAACGTCAAGCCAAGCGGACAAGAAAAGTTCGCCGACAATCATCGCCCACCGCGGTGGGTCTGCAGAGGCACCAGAAAACACGTTAGCTGCTTTTAGAATGGCGAAGGAAAACGGAGCTGATGGTGTTGAATTTGACGTAGATTTCACGAAAGATGGTAAAGCAGTTGTCATCCATGATTCTACCGTGGATAGGACGACAAATGGCAAAGGTTTGGTCAGCGACTATAACTTTGAAGAACTCAGACAATTGGATGCTTCTTGTAAACATCCACTGAGGTAAAATGATGTTGAGCTAAATTAAGGAAAGTTTCATTTAATTTAAAATTACGACAGTGACGTCTGATCTTTCATGTCGATAGAGTCTGTGTAGATCTGTATTTCTTTACGGAAAGATTAGTAATATCTTCATTAACCCTTTAAGGCCCCAGTGGGTCCCCATTGACAAGTAAAAGCAACGGCCATCGGGCATGAGCGGGACATTCACTTTTAATGATAGTGAAAGCTGGTGAAATACTCCTCCCTGGGGGCAAAAGTGAAGGTGAACTACCCTGCCTCCTTCATAAATGTTCCACACAAACATGGTAAACTTGCTATCTCCAAATCATGTCAAGGGTTGACAAATATAGTTAGCAGCCATGAAGCTAATACATTCATTGACAAGTTTCAATATCAAATCGGAAAACATGCCTACCTTTAATGCCGAAACCCTTCAGATTGTTGGCTACAACAGCCTTTCTTGGTCCATGGTGATACTGAACTTTGCAAAGCATCCCGTTGTTCCGAGATGAAGCAAAGCAACAATTGCTGGTTTTCCCTGTCACACAAAAAAAAAAATCGACAAAACCATTCAACAAATAAAGACAAGAATCAAAGAGATAAAGGAGGATGAATGTTCAAACAGTCTTGCAAAAGTTCAGGTCTGTGTGATGTTTCACGAGAGTGCGGGAGATATCTGAAGAAATGTTTACCAGTAACTCAAATTTATAAGGCTTTGTATGGAGACGCCATGTTTGTGTCGCTTTGAAGGGCACAAATATGGTGACCAGAAGCTAACAAAAACATAATGTCATTGAGTTTTGCTATAAAAAGCGTTTAGTCGTCTTTTGAGGGCTCATAAAGATCTATATGAGTACTTATTCTGACTCATACAAGGACTGTTCATATTGCAAAATCTCGGGGGATAAGTCACTTTTTTAACCTACATGATAGCATTCTCGGCTGCAATTTTTTAATATCATGTCACACAATAGCTTAGAAATTCAACCTTGCTTTATCTCAAGATAATTTTAAACTGATAATTTGTGAAAAGATACCAGTACATATAATTCTTCAGCTGTTCTAATGACTCAGTAAACTAAAATCTCAAAACGATTGATAATTCCTTATTTTGTAATTTTGATGATGGCATGTGAAAACCAAGAATAATCTATGCTCGTGGTGCAAAACTGAAAACCATGCACTGACCATGGAGTGACTTGCAGCTTGTACAGGATTCAGGGACGGTGACTCCTGGTGTTGTCACCGTTTACCAGGGGAGCAAAATAGATTGAGTATGAAGTGAATGTCCCTGCATTCCCATGCTCATGTCCAGAAGGAAGGGGAAGAGGGAGGTCTGGGGGTTTCAAATGACTGGTGCATAAGACCCGGTTCAGACGCTGTGCTTTACATGAGCCGAATCAAATTCATTGATTGGCAGAATTAAGTTCATGTGAAGTACGGGGTCTGAATCAATTCAGAACAACCTGTCTAATTCAGATCGGCCAAGCAATTTTGCCTGCCTGGCTTGGCCGGGAATTACGGTCACTGGGAGTAAAAGGGTTAATAATTAATGATACGTTTTGTAAATTTAGCCACAAATTTCCCAAAGAGAAGATTCCTACTCTGGAGGAAGTTGTTGAGCTTTGTTCAAGTCTTGGACTTAAAATGCTGATTGAGATAAAGAAAGGCACCAACACCCTTGAGGTAAAACTGAGTGTAAGAGTTAGCTGCCTGCGATACTTTCCAATGAGAAGTGGAATGTGAATGAGGAGTTTCAGATTCCTTCCTACTTCGTTGACCAACTAGAAAGTTAACATAGAACAATAAAATTTGTCCAAGATCTATTAATTTTGATCTATCAGAGGACAAACGCTCAGATGACATTCCATCTTGTGGTCCATCTTTTCAGTGATCACAGAAGAAGTCATTATGTTGTAACAAAGCCTCATATTTGACACTTACGTTTTAGGCTTTATACTCTTTCCAACACTTTGCAACTCACTCAAATATGTTATCAATTTTTGTCACTTAATCATAATTAATTATGTATGTTTCACGTGGTTGTTGTATAGTCCTAATGGTTTTTTCTAAATATTCTGTAACTGACGATGATGTTCGTAACATCGAAACATGTTTTATAAATTAAAAAATGTTGTAATCTTGAAGTTCTTAAAAGTCACGATTTGCTCTCTGCTGTCTCAACCTTTCAGTTTCAGATGTGAAATGTTACAAATTAATGCTAAAATTTTGCGACAAAATGAAGGAGTAATTTGTCACCCATGTTATTTAAACTAATATTAAATGCTTTCTTGTTGAAGTCAAATGACACCATCATGGAAATTACGTTCACTGACAGACTACTTCTCAAATGGGAGTAAGAATTAACTCAGTTTTTCAGCTGAACACTCATAGTTATGCTTATTGGTTTCTACCATGGTCCATTTCAGACAGCCCTACTTTTGAAGAACTTGTTTCTAAGTTATCAGCTGTATGACAAAGCTCTTGTCTGTTCTTGCTATCCAACTGTAATTTATCAAGTGAGTATAAATCATAATGTATTTCAGTGGGATCAAGGACTGCTTCCATTTTTCTTACAGACTTTTAAATGTACTGTATGTCTCTATAATGCCATCCGTGCTACGATTTGGGAATTTTGCAGACTTACGTGTTTTCCCACTCTATTTTATTGCCATGTGATTATCATTATTTATAGTACACTCAACAAAATTACTGGATTCTGATTGGACGAGAGGAGTACAATTAATCCCAAATTGCACTTTCCAGGAGTACCAATTACTTTTCTTTCCGCAGTCGACACGAAGTTTTCCAAGATTAACAGACTTTGGATGGCGACCATAAAGCATCCAAACTTAAGATTTCCGAACTTTTCTAAAGATTTCCGAAGTTGGACCAAAGAGTTTCAAAGCTTTCTGAAGTATCATGAATGCATCGGAGGAGATATATACAAAGCTCACCGTTACCGTGTTCTGATTGGTTGATCGTAATTTTGTTGAGTATACTCGCTTAAAGGCAGGTGCAATTTTGAGAACTTTCAAAATCACTTGTACTTATTAATCACAAATAATTTGTACTTGAGGTTGTGCGATTTCCTATACTAATAGTAGTATCACTGTTTAACTTAATGAAACTTAATCTTAACAATGTTGTTAACCTTGCACCTTGCTTTTCCACTTGTCACTTACGATGTATGTACCCAAGAAAAACGTCAGGCTGTCACATACAGTATACTACTAAGGAGCGAGGATGGCAATGATAGTTGGTTAGTGTGTGGCCTTTGTACAAGAGATCCCCATTTGATCCTAATGGATCTCACATCCTTCTTTCGACTTCTTTCCTAATTTCTGAGTAGCTTAACCCATTGAACCCTGAGATATATGGGTTATTGACCAAGCGTGAGGTCAAGATGGCTGGATATTGGCCAAGTTCTTTTTTTGTGTGTTTAAGCTTGGTCAATAAAGGATTTATTATATGACTTAAAACACCAAAAAATGATCTTTGATCTTGCAGGACCAAGTGAGAAATCCCGAGCAGGCAAGATAGGTCCATCTTGCCCGCTCGAGTATCCAATCACAGCGTGCGATTTGGTTCATCTTGTCCGCTCATGGAGCTAGTCATATAATAATGACACTTAATAGATTTTACTCTGTCTAATGCCAGACAATTCTACTCCTCATTGGGGGGTGGGGGGGGGGGGGGGGGGGGGGGCATCCCAGGGCATTTGAGGTGTGAATGGGGTAAAGTAGCTTTAAATACCCTTAAAACGTAGCACGGTGCACTTCACCACGGAAAATGGCTTCTTTGTAAATGATTTGTTTTATATCTTTTGGCATTTTCCTATAAGATGTGTACTGTCCACAGTACTGTGTGTTTTTCTTAGTTTATACTTAAATATGGTTACTTTACTTTACTTTTGCTATTGAGCCCCGGAAGCTGGTAGATATGAGGTACACTGTGTGAAGTTGGCGAAGGAATTAAAAGCATGGACATCAGTCATTTTCTAAATAGAATTTGAATGTTACCGTGAACCACAGGCTGTACTTAAGTCACTTGAGTTGTTTTGAACCAACGCCTGGTGATTTGACCACAACAGGTTGGCATACATGTAGATCTGCTTGAGCAATGGACTTCTGTGCTGGAGGTTGCAGGATCAAAAACTTCATTGGGACCAACACTCAGGTTGTGTTTTCACTAAACTACTTTTCTAGCTGAACATTCTTTCTAGGTGTTTGTTTACAGACCGACATTTACTAGTTAAACTTGAGATCTGTTTTCTGTTTGAAATTTAACCCGAAATTTTAGCCATTTACTCAGAAGATTCAAATTACAAAAGCGCCCACTTTGAAAAAATGGACATCGGTTTCGGTTAAAAGATCCTTCGGTCGGACTGTTCCCGCTGCTTTCGCCGGTACTTGTGGAAGATGCGGGTGAAGATGCTGAAGATGATG
>NC_090890.1:5682513-5705013 GCF_036669925.1 Montipora capricornis
ATCAACAATCCACACAATCCCCACTAAGTAAGGTGTTCCATCAATTATTTATATTCATTTGAAAATGAGTAGTGAGAAGTAGTGTTTTTGTATAAATATTAAAACAAGTGCAACCACTATTAAAAACAGCCGTCTCTCAGGGCTTTAGCCACGGTACTTCAATTCCAAGATGGCCAGCGCACAGACGACGAGCACATGGGTCGATGTGACTTTGGCCCATTCCTCCATGCAAAAAAAGCAAACGTCCCCACCCTGGAGCCCAGATTCTTAGTCAAATTCCAGAGGGTGGAGAAGGCAACAGAGGTCAAATGCCCCACATATGCCCGGGGTCCCCCCCCCCCCCCCTTGGGCTTAACATTGATAGATGCATAATAATATTAATGTATTCCTGGTATGACTACACATGTTACATACTTTATTTATTTGGTAAATACTGTGACATTTCTTTTGTTGTTTAAAATGCATACAGCCATACAGCTATGTACAATCATATTATTAAGGACGGTGCCTACTATTGTTATCGTGCATACGTTCTGCGCATCTCAAGATACTCGGCGTTCCTATCCGTGATGCTTACTAATACAGGCATATTTTTGCGCGGTTTAAAACTATCCGGAGAAAGTAGATCTTAGTTAGTACTCTTGGTATCCAAAAAGAAAATTGGGGGTAACCATGCATTTTTGAGAGATAATTAAGCCTCAATTTTAGAAGGAACGCCATACATTGCTCTGCATTTTAAAGCTTTTTACAAATATTAATCATGAATTATCTTTAAAAAATGCGTGGTTACCCACAATTTTCTTTTTGGATTTCAATAACACTTGTAAAGATCTACATTTCCTGCACTATCACAAACCGAGGGAAAATTATCTTTGAATTAGTAGGCACCGCCCTTAAGTAAAACTTCATTGTAAATTGTTATTAATTTGTAACCTTTGCTATCACAAGATCCATGATTCAATCAAATTTAATAATATTATTACCATAATTTCTAAGTTGTGCAAGAAGGAATACATAAAATTTGGAGAGCTTTTCTCTCCTGTGGCAGAATTAAACAAAAAGATGTTAAAACAATGCTTGTTTTGTTCTTGGTATTATTGGCATAAGAATCCTTGACTCATGCTGGATAAAAATTAATGCTGTACATAGGGTTGGGGGGACCTTGTGTCATGCATTTGACAGAAAAAAAACAGTGTGTGGTGTTAGATCAGTACAGTTACAGCTGTGTGAATGTTACTTAAGGAGCAACAAAAGGAAAGTCTGAATTATTGAATGGATTGGAATCCATGACCTCGGTGATATCTGCATTGCAATGCCATCAATCTGCTGGTAATTAATGAGCTATCAAGCAACTGGGAGTCACCCAAAGTCAAGATCAAGAGAAGTATGCTAAACCTTGTTTTTCTTTTTTAGTTCTTTGACTGTTTTTGTTTTTTTAGGAGTTCCGTTTCCTTTTAGGTTTCATGGTAAATCCGTTTACACTGTATCTATCATATACATGAATGCATACCACACTCTTCTGATTGATAAAGAACAAATTGTTTGAACATTGGCTGTTATTGTGCAAGACCTTGTGCCAGGCTATTGAGTTAGTGTGAGAGCTAGGTCAATGTTTATTGAATGTACCATGGATTTGACAGTGTGGTTTTTCCTGTACGAATGCCAATGTTAATAGAAGACATGCCTGGACAAATGTAAGTTGAGAGAGCAACTGCAGAACATTATAAATGTGGACAATGACTGCTTAACGCTTTTAATTCAAGCAGCTATTTCAAGCAGTTCAATCCTTGCTCATCCTGTCATCCCATTTTTTTTTCATTGTTGTTACAGATGAGAGCTCCACCTGTTTCGTTTCTGGCTTGTTTCAAGAAAGGCATGATATCTGCAAAGGTATAAAGATCATTTATTCAATACATTAGTGAGAGTTAATGGAATCACCTGTGGTGTAAAAAGAGGTTGGTCAAAAACACAGGTCACATTCCAGTCTCTGCTCCAGTGATGAACAACTAAGCTAAACGTTTCCCTTAAACCTGAAACAACATTTTTGTACGGTGATTAGGGCTAAGGAAACACTTTTGGTGTTGTTTATTTGTCTGTAGCAAAGTGACATGTACCCTGACCTGTGGAATCTGACCTGTGTTTTAGACCCACCATATCATGTAAAAAGCCCAATCTGCTTTGATGTGTTCTTATTCAAACATCAAGGTGCCTGGGATAAGTGTCATAAATACCATCTTATTTTCCAGAGCCTTGAGGTCATGCTTGGTGTTTAAGTGAACTTTAATAATTATTAGTATCACAATTGGGCTCTAAGATTTTGGTGATAAGATTGGGAAGCCATGCTTAGTCTGAAGACTACATTCAGCTCATTCAACAAGTGGGTGAGGAAGTGGGAATTAATGACACTGTCAATCTTCTCTTCAATCATTTCCAAAGGAAAAATTATTTTTATGACAGCAATTTTTTTATTTGAAGAAAACATGATAGATACTTTTCATGACAAACACATTTCCTGAAAATTTGACAAGCCAGCTTTTTTGTAGCAAATAAAACTTGTTGCATGCCTTTTTTTCCCAAAAGTGAAAAACTCACCAGATCCTCCAGTTCCATGTATGGCCATGCCAAACTGTTTCTTTTCTTTTTCTTTATTTCCTGGAATCACCACATATCTGCATGTACACAACATTATTTTTTAAGTAAGTAAAGTTGTGGTTAACAGCAACAACAACAACAACAACAACAAGAAAACAACAATAATGATAACTTCCTTAATGTACATTTTGTACCAAGTCTTAAAACCATGGAGCAAATACCAGCAGTTTTAAGTTCTACTATGACCAAAAAATCAATCATTATTCTGAACTGATATGGAGCCTGGGAGTTTTTTAGATTTGTGTTTTGCATGACTGTGCAATAAGCTGCATCTGCATAGCAAGTAAAATGGCGTTGCTTTTCCCTAGATCCAACCCTCTGAAGTCTAGTCAGTCAGTTTTGAATGTGAATAATGGCAGACCATGAAATTCAAAACTTATAAATTATCACACTCAAAGTAAACAGCATTTGGATAAAAATCAAAGCTCAGAATTTTGCCTGTCAGTTGTTAAGCAAACACACTTTCAAAATCTGAAGGAAAAAGGAAAGTGATTCTTTGATCATAGTTACTGTTAGTAGTACTTTATAATAAGTGAATTTGAGACAAGACTGTGAATAATGGTAAATCAAGCAATGTTACTAACCTTGCAACAATTTGTAAGTGAGCACTCCTGAAATCCTTCAGGTTTTCTACACACTGGTTGTATTCCTCAAGCAATTGGATATTTCCACTTGTTAGTGCTATCAAGAGCAAACGAATCTTCATGTCAAAAGGTCAAATTAGAGGAAAAAGAACATCTTGCACTAAACAGCTTTAGTTATATTATAAAGAACTCACCAAAATGTCTGATTGAGGGTCCTTGTCCTACAGCCTCTATAAATGCACGATGTTTTGGAGGCATGTAATAGCGCATTCTCTCCAAAAAGTTGCCAACTGAACTGCTATCTATGTTTACAAAAAGACAAAAAAATGCTTGCAATATTTGAGAGTCAGGTCTGTATAAAGCAGAAAACAAGGGTCTTTAGTGCCATGTAAAATGACAGCATGATATTCATACATGACCAGTAAAATTTAATAGTAGGTACAAAATACCGGTATCTGTTATCCCACACATAAGCTTTCAGCTGTTGCTAGAGGCACTCTCCACTTATGTCCAGGTTTGACCCTAATTAGATGCACGCCCAATTTTGACATCCAACACAAAGTGTCCCTTTAAGTCTAAGCATTTGCTACCTATTTTCAACAATAAGGTAAGGGTTAAGGTTAGTGATATTTTTAGCTTTGGGTAAATGCAGCAGTTAATCTTCACTTAAAGAGCAGCATTTGGGGGACACTTTGTGACATAAATTGTCTGTATTCTGAGACACAAGTGATGTTGAAGTTGGCCAGAAGAGCAAGGGGACACTTCGTGATGCTTATTGAAATCCGTGTGCATCTAAATAGGGTCAGCTAGAGGCAGTTTCCCTGTAAGGGTCTTTGCTGGAGAGCTAAGCATTCCATAAGGTGGAAGCCTAACTATTATTATGGCCTTACTGAACCGATTGAGACTGTTGATGATAAATGAAAATAACTCGCAATTTAGCATGATGAGTCCATACTTTTACCTGCATGGATGACACCTAAAGCAGCATCTAAAACTTGAAACACTGAAGATTGCGCTGCACTTCCACCAGAATACTGACGAAAAAAGTTAAATGACACATAAAAAGGCCTTCTTACTAGTACATTTGAAGATATGCAAATAAATAGTAACTGATTTATACTGCCCTCAGTCAACATATAAAAAATATTGTTTTAATTCTTTTATTGTTTTCATCCAGATGCTTCTTTTAACATGTCCACTTGTGGATATGAAGTTCATCCTAGTAATTATTATTCTTGATGTCCTCATGGTCCTTTCCTTGTCAAGCCCTCACAGCCATTGGTCCCTCCCTGCCCACCACGAACAAAAGTCTCAACAACACTGGTTCTCCATGATATCCACTGGCACCACTAGGAGGAGCATGCTCAGTTGCAGAATACTATTATACTACTACTACTGCTGCTGCTACTGCTACTGCTGATGGTGATGATTATCATAAAGTCTTGTGTTCTACTGTCATTCCTTCTTACATTATTCTTCAAGGCAATTGCATGGGTCAAAAGACCCTAGATACCTTCTACTTCAGTGTCTTCCTGCATGTGTGTGGGGGTGGGTGCATAGGATTGTAGAAATTGATACCTCCCACTTAGTCCCGGCCTCTGAGTGTGAGGTTCAGGGGGAGAAGAGGTAGCTAGTAGTCCAGGGGAACAGGGAGTGGGATGTGGTAGGGCAATTCCTTACTAATGTTTATGTAAGCATTCTCAGAAACATCACTTACTTTCAATGGTGTCTTGCTAACACCTTCATACAGGAGACCATCTGGCAAAGTGGGATTGCCATTCCACCTACAACAGATGAAAGCCTTTCTTTGTCATTATAAAACTATACTGAAACAACCACGTGCTACATTGCCTCATTGTTGGCAAGCGTTTTTTTATGTGGGTCATTTTGTGTTTTCTATGCATTCTGAAGACCGCTCACAAGAACCTGAGCAACTTAACACCAGCCAAGTCCTTCAAGTTGAACATTATGAACAGACATTAATGAGGAACGCCAAAGAAAACGACAAAAAATATGTGACAGTCAAGCACAATACAACGAGAAGATGATCAAACAGTGTAACAAGAAAGATGAAAAGAAATGCAGTGAATTTAAAGTTGGCGATGTAGTATCAATAAAAATTGACATTCACCCTAACCATACCAACATAGCTTAAAATAATAAATCAGTGCTTAGGCCGAATCTGTAACTGTGACTGAAAAACATCCCTTGGTTGAAAATAAAAATTTCAACCTGGCCCCTACCTCTCTAAACCTAACCCTAAATCCTAACCCTAATTGAACAACCCCTTGTGCTGAAACTTGAGACTTTAAGACTAATATCTAGACAAAACACATACACACTGTTTGAATGAAATCTACAAATGTACATTAAGTTGTCAGGTAATAGAGAAAGGAGAACAAAATAACATTACTCTATTTAAAGCATAAAATTCACAAGGCAAACACTATTTGGACTCAAATCACACTCTACCTATTCAAAATAGAAAAATAAAACCAGTTTCAAAAAAATAAAACCAGTCTTAAAAAAATAAACCAGTTTCAAAAAAGCAAACTGATTTGAAAATTGAATTTTGTACGAGCGTACGAAAATTGAACCATAACATATACACTTGCAGAGAAGTTTGTTATTTAGGTACCTACCCAGAAAGATATGGCCTAAGATTTTGGTAGAATTCATCAGGATCAACAACATCTAAAAATGACATCAATATTAATAGGAAGACTTAGTGATCCTCAAGCTCAAACATTTTTTTTTTGTTATTTTGAAAAAATCTTCTCACCCTCAGTGAACACATTGAGCTCTTTTTGAGATTTCTTACGTGCCACACAAGTTTTGTGAACTTAACAAAACTTGCAGATTATTAATTTTGTACATGGAATGAGCTATTCGTAAGACTCGTGTAAGTGGCTGTTTGAAGTGGCCCACAAAGTTCAATTACTGGAGAAATTCAACAACAGATAATAAGAATAATAACATTTGCTTGCTTACCATTTGTTTGCAAGAATATTGCTGTTAGCTTTATTATTGTCGTTTTGATTGATTTCAACGCTTTCATCAATCCTACCCTGTCAGAATTCTTGACGGACTGAAAAAGAATTAAAATACAAGTACATGTAGTTTGGAGATGAACAATCCAATTAAAATTGGTTAAGAGCCGAATAAATTATGTGCTCAATGACTTCTGATGCAAATTAATAATGTTGGTAATTTTTCAGTTATTTCTTAATTCAGAAATTTTTCAGGAAGAAAGTTCTTTAGGTTAATTGTAGAGTATCAAGTGACGTCAAACCCCAGAATCTTAATTGTAACCAGACTCACTGTGAAAATATTTCTGCAATAAACATCTTTTGAAACAAATAATAATGAGATAGCTATAAACCTTATCGATTTGTTCTTTGGTGTTAATTAAAAGTGAATTGAAGGTCTAATGCCTTGTTCTCATCACTTTCCATAATATAATAACACAAAAATACATTGTTCCTTTAATTTGTAGATTACCACCATCATGACATTTTTCATGACTTTCTATGATTCAAATTCAAATTCAAATTCCATGACTGCCTTCCAATCCAGGATTCAGGAAATTTATTATTTTTTAAATTCCTATTTTTTACGTATTAAATAAAATTATATAACTTCCTGAATATGCAATACAATATAAAATTATACTTTAATTGACCACTCTCCATAGTGTCTTTTCAGATCCATTGAGACACAATCAACAAAATGACAGAACAGAAAACAACTAGCTGTTTAGAATCCCAACTGGCGGAAGGCAAACCAGTAGGCTATTTACAAGTGCAAGGTGAACCAGGGACTACCAGAATCAAATTCAACAAGTGGTCAGAACGGATCCTGAACCCATGATCTCCAGGCCCCAGTTGTTCAAAGGGTGGATAGCGCTATCCACTGGATAACTCAATTGGTTTTGCTACTGTTTATGCGCTGGATAGTGAGTTATCTGGTGGACATATAAGCTCTATCCATCGTTTGAACAACTGGGGCCAGATCTTAAAGAATTGCCCTAACCACTCGGGGGTGCATTTCCTCCTAAACCTATTATTAATAAAACAAATTGAAAGTGAAAGCTGTGGTCTGATTGGGGGTGCATGGCCTTGGCTCTTAATTACTATAATAATTGTGGAAGCCCTATACATACTTTTAGACTAAATCCCTAACCCTAACCCTAAATAAAAGTAAAACATCACCCATTCTTCATAGCTGCTATTACACTACATGTGAGGATTTAATAAACATGTGCTGAGCCCATGAGGCTACAAGCCTTTATCTTTAGCCACTTAACCCATTGGCTCCCAGGGGTTCTGGTTTAGGCCAGTTTGGACGTTAAAGGGTTAATGGGGAGTGATTATTTAATTTAGGCTCACTAACAGTCACTAACTAGTACATAATTCTTGAAAATAATTATTCATTTGATACTATAATCATAATAATTATGTTCTCTGAAAACAACACTGATCTACATGTGCACAGTTTTAAAAAAAACAATTTTTTTTCAATAATGTTCACTTTCTGAGTCAGTTAAGAGGGCTGACAGATTTTCTCTCAATCAATACTCTAAAAAAACAAATTTAAAATTGATAATAACAATTATGACAATGAGAATTTAAAATAATAATTATTATTGATTGTTATTGTTAAAATGAATTAAAATAAAAAATATTATGGCTTATCTTAGATAATTGAAAGATCAAGACCTACGGCCAGGGAAAAAATGTGGCAAATAAGAAAAGACTATAATAAAACAGGTTGTTTTTGGGAAGACCAGAGTACTTAATAAAACAAAGTTAAGCGGCAATGAACTGAATGAGTGGGGCATTCCTGACCTTTTGTCCATCAATGACAGCCTAAGGAAATAAAGATATGAAACAAATATCACTCTGTTGAAGAAAACAAGCCATTTACCCAATTTTCTCAAGCTGAAACAAAGTGGATGCATTAAGTTTCCTCAATCTATGAATTTGTATATATGCGTATACTTAAATGTCAGCTGTCAATTTAGACAATTACGTGACTTGCATATGTTATGTGTGAAATGAGTCACAGTACTGTAGAACTGAGATAGCCCTCATTTACAGGGAAAAGACCAAAACAAAGTTATTAGGACCTTTCAAGCTATTCCTTGAATGCTTATCGTTTAAATAGCTGATTTTGTTGATGACTTGCTTCTTACAACAATTAATGATAGTGCATGTGATCGGGCCTGGTATATGCTTGCATGATTATGTGAATCAGTGACTGAATGATTCAGAAAATTCTGCTTGCTACGTACTAGTAAGACTTTCACTTCACTGTTTATTTGGGATACATTTTGAAAGATCACAAATCATGGGCACTTACATGCAAACCTCTTCCAAACTCTAACTCGATAAGGATAGGGATTTTCACAAATCCTTTTTCAGTTGATGAACCTGTAATCATTATTGCTAGATCCATATTTCTGAGGGATGAAATAAAAAGAGTTTACTGAACTTAGCCTTAGAGGCATTTCAACTGGAAAATAATTTTAGCTCTTTTTATGTTAAAGTGCATGCAGAGCTGAAAGTAAAAGTTAATTAAAAATAAATAAATGCTGTCACTAACTCCAGTTTTTATATTTTACGAATAAAATAATATTATTATATACTAAAGAGATAGTAATAATTATTATTAAGTTGTCCAGATAAGTGTGAGGTCGATCACTTCTCTTTTATCTCTAGACTTATAGACACCTGAAAAATTCAGGTGCAGGCTCCAACAGGATTCAAATATATTATAAATGCAGTTTCAAGTTTGGGTTGTAGGGCTGATTAATGTTAGGCTTCTGTTAAGTGTTTATGAGTGAATAATTTACGGTTAGCATTAAAACACTTAAATGGATGTAATCAACACTAGTGATGTTCATGCCTCTGATTCCCTGTATTTGTGAACATATAATTATAACTGCACCCACTGAAATGATAATTAATGCTGAATAAAGCTCAACTTACTTCATGCTGAGAGGCCTCCAGTCAGGAAATAGAAATACCAAGGTATAATGTGGAAAAAAACCAAGAGGGATAAAATAGGTAAAACAATTAAACTATGGTATTTACAACATAAAAATAATAGTAATCAAAGGTCTGTCTACATTCACCCAAGAGAATTCAATCAAATATAATATTATTATAATTTTATTAAGATTTAGACCATGAGAACCATTCTAATTTAAAATTTTTTGTTAAGCATCAAAGTGTCATGATTTACCCCTAATAAATGACAATGATGATGATGATGATGCTGTTGCTGCTGGAAAATACAAATTAAGAGGAAAGGAAAGCTGCCATAATCTTAATACTTAACATATTTATGTAAGGATACCAACAGTTATAACAAATAAACGCCTTATTGACACTTTTTAAAAGGAGGGGGGAGATGTCGAGTTAACGATCTCAGTAGTCAAAGAGTTGTAAAATTTGGGTCCTTGATAAAAACGGAAAATTGTTTGATGTTTGCCTGAACAGAAAGGTTGACGAAAAACATGGGAATTTCTTGCATTGTATGAATGAATTTGTCTTTGTAAGGTAAATAATTTTGCAATCAAAATTTACAGGAAGAATACAGTTTTGATAGGAGTACATGAATAAACTTAGTTGCAAAAGGTGTATGTTTTTTAAAGATTGGATCAGTGTGTGCATATTAGAATTGAGTTTTAGGTAATTTCATTCAGTACTTTTTAAGCCTCTGTGACCTTTTCACTTGAAGTCGTTCATTTTACTGCTCATAGCGGCATGTCTAAATATTCTGGGGGTGGGGGTTGGTTGAGGTATGGGTTAGGGTTAGGGTCAAGAGACCCAAGTTTGCCTTACAACTAGCTTTTACTGTGTGGGACAAGATACAGAAGTTTCTTTCTTTAGAATGAGCAATGATTTAGGAGACATTATTGGCTTGGTATTGTTTGAGTTGCCTTTAATTTCTTGTGTGGGTTGAAGTATATGCATATTCAGCACTAGGGTTTTAACTTGTTGATGCT
Source organism: Montipora capricornis (assembly GCF_036669925.1). NCBI lineage: Eukaryota > Metazoa > Cnidaria > Anthozoa > Scleractinia > Acroporidae > Montipora > Montipora capricornis. The sequence continues at coordinate 5,692,762 of NC_090890.1, forward strand.
TTTTATATCTTCACTGGAGTACAGTTTCAGATTGCAGTCAATTGTTCTAAGGTTACATTATTCCTGTTTGCATTTATATAATGTTTGTGCAGAACACTTCATATTTATTGCAAACTTTTTTGTAAATTGGTTCTTGGGTTCTGCAAAATTTCTTGCATGGATAGATTTTCCAAAAAATTATCTTAACTTCTTAGTTAATGACGTCTACAGTTATGCTAATTAATACAAAAAAAAAGATCTAAAATCCAACCAAATGCAAATGTATTGTTGTTGACTTTCTTGACTATACTGTTGCACGTGGAGCCCCATTTTCATTGGGAATACAGTCGTTGAGCATGTGCGCACGTTTAAGCTTCTCGGTGTCACTCTCGCAGACGACCTGAAATGGGACTCCCACTGTGACATTATAGTCAGGAAAGCTAACAAACAGCTATATATATGTCCTACGTCAGATGAAGAAGTGTGGTGTCAGCAATCAAGTTATCATCGTAGTTTATTGCTCATTTGTAAGATCAGTACTGGAAAACGGTTGTGTGGTTTTTAATAACATGTCCAACTACCTCTCAGAATTGTTGGAGAGAGTTCAGAAACGAGCAATGAACATTATCTTCCCAAGTTTAAGCTATGAGGCCACGCTCATTAATGCAGGTCTCGCAACACTCAAGTCTTGCCACATAGATTTATGTAAACGGTACATGTCAAACTTGGACTTGGACCACCTTGGTTAGGAAGCTAGCCCATTCTAGTACCCTGTCTGTCCAACATGATTATTGCATGAGGTCGGGCACCAGAATACGCCCTCTTAGAACAAGAACTAATAGACTAAAGGACTTTGTGACTGTGAAATATCTATAAGTTATTCCTAATCTCCCTGTAATTCAGAGCTTGCTCTGCGAGAGCTCTGCTATTATGAGTAAAGTGCACTAATTTTCAGTAAAATAAAATACAGCTTACTGGCTTGGATCAATGCATTTCCAGTTATAGAGCATGTAGCTACAATGTGTTATTACTGGAGGAATACCTACATAGAGTTTTGAAAAGATTCACCATTAATAAAACGGTACAAAATGCAATAATTACAAGTAATGATTGTTTAGGTTCTGACTATTTCCAAATGGCTTTTAAAAAGCACACAGTTAAATAATCATGAAAAGCAAGTTCTTTTCAGACTGCTCCATCCAATCTTTTTACTTAGAGCCAAAAATGTTCAAACACCTATAGCTACTATCTTGGACAGATTGAATGAAAAATTGACACTACCCCTTCCCCCAAAAGAGACAAAGGTTTGATTTGAGATTAAATATCATTTTAGGTCTAATTAGGCCTAAAAAGTTATTGCTCCTAATTTCAGTCTTAATGTGAATCCCACTCTTAATCTCAAATTATGAATTACTGTAGGTCTGCTGGAGCAATAACGTTTTAGGCCTACAACAATATTTAATCTCAAATCCAACCTTTTTTGGTTAGTATTCAAATGTATTGTGGGGTCTTACATGGTGTTGCTCTCCTCACTACAAAAAGAAGAAGCCTTCTCGCTGGCTAACTAAAGCGTAACCTAATGTCCATAGAATATTATTTTGTTTTAAGCATAAACCTCGAGCAATCACTTAGGTTTATATTTAATACCATTCTCACCTAAATGCTTAGCTGCAGCCACCCAAGGGATTGCGAGACACTTTGGAATAATCTGCAACCGAAGGAAATTTTTCTAAAATCATCTCATACAAACAGCTTGATTAAGTATTTAAAAATTACTTTTCTTAAAATGCTCATGAAATAAAACACAACCCATGCCACTAGACTATTGTGAAAAGCTACTTGCATCTCAGGCATAAAAAAACGTTTAGGCAAGGGAAGGACGTACCTATATACTTGCATCTCAAGCATAAAAAAACGTTTGGGCACGGGAAGGACGTACCTATAATGATGGTATTTGATCCTCTCAGTGAGTGCTAAGAATTAACGCATGTTGTTTGTGACTGTTTCAACAACCTTAGCATATGCATGCAATTGCATTCAGTCATCTTCACAGAGTGAGGTGAAAGTGATGTCAGTTCATATAGTACAGAATTACTCTTGTCTTTGGACTAATAGGCTGCCAGAAAGGTGATGTTATTGGTTATCTGTATGGTTAGTCACGATTTTATTGCCTGTGAGGATCCATCCTACAATGTAAATTAATTAAAGCTCTGTGTTGGGCTGCTGTCACTGAAATTTGTCTGTTGTTTGACTGTTTTGATTGTGTTGCATGTGCACTTTAAGCCATAATATGCAGGTAGGCGTTGGCAATAGTTCGTTACTTAGTTGTTTTTTAGACAAATAAGTAATTCATGACTAATTAAAACAATAATAATGTAAGTTGCAGGATCTCCATATCTAGTGGATTATTTACATGTATAGTGTTCATGCAGTGAGTTGTAAGTTCAGACCATTTAGATCGATTCACCAAATAAATATAAGTGGCCTGGCAGCTCAGGAAGAGAGGTGTCGAGAGGGAGGAGGACTTGCCAATGAAAGGGGCGAGGATGCTCGTCATCTCACTTGGGGGTGTAACTTTAGGATTTTGGTCTCACCTAGAGTGTTCTGGTCAAAACGCCACCATGAGCGGTGAAGATCTCGTTAAGAATATAAAATATAGGAATATGTTATTTAATATGTTAGGGGTCAAAACAGCCTGGGCCACACCCATATTGGTTTAATTCAAAATTTCTGGTGAGTATCCCAGCCCCTTCATATGCAAAGTCTCCCCTATCATCAAGCCATGTCAGTAACAAATACCTTTGCTACTCCCGCATCTCCCTTGCACCATACATATGCATGAGAAACACAGGCGAGAACCAAATGAGCTCGCTTCCACTCATCTTCCGATGAAAGCTTGTTATGGTCTAACAAGGGAAGCTGCAAACAAACAATGTAACTTTATGATAATCATTTTGTGACTGACTATAAAAAACAACAGAAATTTTGAAGAAACCAATATACTCAGGTACCAGAAAAAAAGCATGCAATTTAGTGCAAAGTGGTGATATTTATTTAGTTAGTTAACCGCGCACCGGTGGTTCAGTTGGTTGAGCACCGGGCTGTCACGCGGGAGGTCGTGGGTTCAACTCCGGCCGGACCAACACTCAGGGTCTTTAAATAACTGAGGAGAAAGTGCTGCCTTTGTAATTACATCTGGAAAAGGTTAGACTCTCTAGTCTTCTTGGATAAGGACGATAAGCCGGAGGTCCCGTCTCACAACCCTTCAATGTTCATAATCCTGTGGGACGTAAAAGAACCCGCACACTTGTCGTAAAGAGTAGGGCATGTAGTTCCCGGTGTTGTGGTCTGGTCTTTCTGGTCTGGATAGGGTAGGGTGGAGCACCTCGCATAGGACCTCAAGTCCTGTTCGTGCTCCTTCCCTCTGGGCAGGTTTGCCCAGTAGAAGAGACAAACCAGTTGTCTCGTAAAACAATAACCCTTTCACTCCTGTGGGGTTCCCCATTGACAAGTAAAATCGTCTGGCGTTAGACAGAGTAAAATCTATAGGTCTCATTGGTCCTTACATGAATGAAAGGGTTAATGGGAACATTGAGTGAACCTAGCTGTTGTTAAAGTTAAATTAATATTATCACATATTTAGTACAATAATTTTTTATCCATTCTCTTTTGTTATTTCATGATTGAGAGCAGGAGTAGCACAGTGGTGAGAGCAGTAGCAGTCAGTCCTTCCACTAATGTAGCCATGATGTACATGTAGTGGGTTTGCTTCTTGGATCAACGTAGCATCATGTGGGTTGACCATGAGTTTATTGGTTCTCTACTCTGACCTCCAAGAGGTTTTTTCTTTGGGTACTTTTTTCCCTCTCACCAAAAATCAACATTTTGGTTTGAAAAAATGTTTAAGGATCCTGGGGTTAGACAAGTGATGGATGTGGTGATGTCAGAGAGGGGGAACACAAACAGCCTCAGTGAAGAACTGACGTAAAAACAGTGCAACTGGATCAGAAACCTGATTGGAAGGAAGGCAACAGCTATAAAATGGCACTGGATTGGAGTTGACACGTGAACGGAAAACTGGGAATGAGGTAGACATTGGGGAAGGATGGCAGAGGCAGTAGTGGTAGTAGTAGTAGTGGTAGTGGTGGTGGTGGTAGTAGTAGTAGTTACTGTAGTAGTAGTAGTAGTAGTAGTAGTAGTAGTAGTAGTAGTAGTAGTAGTAGTAGTAGTAGTTACTGTAGTAGTAGTAGTGGTAGTTACTGTAGTAGCAGTAGTAGTAGTAGTAGTAGTAGTAGTAGTAGTAGTAGGTACTCTAGTAGTAGTAGTGGTAGTGGCAGTGGTAGTGGCAGTGGCAGGGGCAGTGGCAGTCACAGTCGCAGCAGCCGTAGTCGAAGGAGGAGGAGGAGTAGTAGTAGTAATTTATGTCTGCATAACAATTTACTACAAACTGAAGATTAGCGATGAATATTTTTAAGCAATTGCAGAAAATCTAGCCACTTCCATCTTTTCATAGTAATACTCTTTTAGTAATAAGATATGTTACAATACCTGCTAATCACATGAAAATCAGTGGCTACATGTTCTACTGGCTGGGTAATTCTACTGTCCAGCCAAAATTTTCTTACTTGGTTAATCCTTTGACGTAGAACATCAGGATCTTTTACCAGACGTGGCAAGTTTCTTCCAATTTCCTCCCAGGGAGAAAAGTACTCTGGTAGACATTGCTGTTTAATATTAATTAATTAAAGTATCTTAAAGTCAAAATCAATTCATGCAAACTTAATTCCCAAGTGGGATGTTATGGGTTCAAAGCCCAGGCAGACATTTTACTCCCAGACTGCCTTTCATTAAATAGAGAGACTAAGGATTGTGTTTAATAGTAATAATACTGTCCCTGGTATTAAATTGACTATATTTAATTTTATAGTTGGTTTTTGTGAGCAAGTCTAAGCATGTGGGGTTTCAACAAAACGAAGACCCCCTTCTGCATTGATTTGCATTTTCATTTGTCTAGGGCAAAGAAATGACGTGTAAAAAGTGATGAAATTCCACTTGCTTGAAAGATTTCGCAAATACCAATATCGCATTCAAGTCTTACCTGAAGAGTCAGTGACGGGTATTCTTGCATGACTGTACAAAAATGAAGGTTGGGAAAACCAGGCAAGATAAACCACATATCTCTTTTTCTCTCCCTAGCCTCCTTCCCGACAAAATCCCACTTGCCCCAGACAGGGAGGAAAAACTCTGACAGAGATATTTCAATTGATCCAAAACATTTGCCTGGTGTCATGACAATAATTAGTGCAAAAGTTTTACTTGCGGTTTAATAGCACTATGATTCTGAAAATTCTGGGAAGTTTATATAATTTTGTCATTTATCACTTTATTCTATTTTAATTACACTGTCTCTGAATTTTATAGGGGGTCAGCGGACAGGAGTCGGACCCCAGCAAGTACAGGTGCAAGTGTCCATTTGAAAGCCAGCAGAATAAAAGCTAATAACTTTACAGTAAATTGATTGTTAGGCTCGATTTCCAGACGTTTTGGCCCCACACCAACGTTGGGAGGAGGATGATACCGGACTCCAAAAACAGCTGGAATCGAGCCTAATTGATTGTCAGGCGTTGCATGTAAAATTCAAATTCAAATTCCATGCCCGGTCTCAACTTGCTTTAGTGCATTTTCAAGACAAACTGTTGCAACTCGCTAATAATTCATCGACATCTGTTACATATCATTTTAAAGCGAGTCGGGAGATCGCGTGACGTTTCACTCATACTGGCTTCTTTTACTAGTACTCAGTACTAGTAGGAGTATTGATGAACTTAAAAATTCTAAAGTGCCTGTAGCGTTTTTACTTACCAACGGTTCGCTTTCCGGGACAAATCCTACAGTTGGTGAAACATCAAAGTCAGTAGGTGAAGGAACACAGGCCATCAGTGAAACCCCTTGATCGCTCACAAGGCACGCTCGAAACAATACAGCAAATAGGCGGGAATTGCAGGAATGGAAAACACGAGGAGCAAGGAAAGGGGAACGGGGAATCTCTGAAAGAGAGAATATACAAAACGGGGTAGCGCATTCAGCATTCAGCATTTAGGTAAGAAAAAAGAACTAGTGAAGACCACAACTGGTTTTCCCAGGTTTATTGAGGGATATAATGTAATTTCCGCGAAGATCATGCATAAGAAGAGGACGGGAAGGAAAACGTTTTTTTCATACAACCAGGAAAACCCTTTTAAAAAAAAAAAAAACAAACCTACTTTTGTAAAGTAATGAATGTGCTTATTTCATAAAGATGTAGTAGTTTGACTTGATGTAGTAGTAAGAGGACAGGTCATCTGCAAATATGAATCTCGTCATTCTCTTATTTACATTATACCGTTTCTTTGACACGAGGATTACAGCGAAATGAAAGCACAACTTTGTCGCGAATTTTCTATGATAAAAACTTGTTCAGAAAGCCAAAATCTACGTTAGCAGAACACACCAGACCTACTCCTGAGTATCTGGCTAGAAATCTTCTCCTCTGGCCGCGCTTCAGCCATTCCATGAGGTCCATGAGGGACAGTCTCGTTCTTCTCAAGTTGCCTCGCTCATGCACAAAAACAATTGTGGGTAATCATCGGCTGCCATTCCATGGCAAGGGAAGACTCCTGATTCTCATTTCATAGTTTTTTTTATAAGTGTCGGGCCGCCCAGTCCTACCAGCAAAATACCGCATCGATTGAAGTTTTTAGCTTACAAAACTTGCCCAAATTGTACCGGTAGGTCCTGGAATTCGTCCACAGAAAAGCCAGAGAGACAACTTCACTCGTGAAGCGCTATCTTTACAAGAGAACATTTTAGGAGTCCCAGACTGCATGAAATTATCTCTCAGACACGCATGGTTCGAACGTTGTCAATTTAGCGTATGAATTCGATCGCCTAAATATTCAAGGGAAAACTCATCTTATCTGTCATATGAATGAAGGGGGTAGTTTCTAAAGAAACTGTAGTGCTGCGTCGGTGTGGAAGTAGAATACAAAAATTTGGTTTTATCAACGGAGTTGGTAATGTAAATTGGCCATCGTACAGAGATTCTAAAAGCTGACGTTTCGAGCGTCAGCCCTTCGTCAGAGCTTTTAGAATCTCTGTGCGGTGGCCAATTTACATTACCAACTCCGTTGATAAAACCAAATTATCTGTCATATGGTAAGCACTGGAGTCGCAGATTACGAAGTGTACGCACGCGCTCTACTAAAGGTAACATACATACAGGCATAAACTTTGTTTCATCTCGAATTTCAGAATAACTACAGGGGCTAACATCTTCGAGACATTACATTTACAGCTAAACTATATAGCATATACAGATAGATACTAAATACATAATATTTAAAGATATATTAATCAAAAAGAAAAGCCGCTGCACAAAATGCGGCCCTGGATTATCCTTAAAACCAGTAAACTCATTGGTACCGGGATAAAATCAGAATCTCTAAAAAGTGGAAAAGAGAAGAAAATCTATAAAAGGGGAAATCTCTAGTCTAATTTTTGCGGGATGCGTCGATGGGGAAGTCAGGCGTAGGTGGCCATTTTTGATTTGCGTAAGTCCGTTCCAAACTTTGCGATTTCGTGGAAGTCATAGGAGTAAAAAATAGACTTACTAACAGATGTGAAGTGATTTTTTTTCGCGAATTTTATCCTAACCCTGAATAGCTTTACAAACAAGGAACCATATTTTTTAATGTCATCATGTTTCAGAGACTCTTTCTTCAGTATCAACGCGATTGCCATTACAAATAGAGGTTTTTCGTGAAATTACTGCAACTCTGGATGTCTGTAAAATACTAAGATTGAAACCACTGGCACATTTTGAAAAATGTCAGCGTATCTTGACAATATTTCTTAGACAAAAACCCGAGTTCTGTTAAGTTCTGTGCATTCCTATGAAGTTCTTTCTGCCGCAAAAATCACGGGCCACAGCCTCCACGTCTATGGTCATGCATTTCCCGGCACATTTGCATCAGAGCAAAGGAAGACAGCCGTTTCGTTTTCATGGTGGAAAGCAGATAGGTTTTTATTCTGCGCATCGAAGTGAAGGAGCGTTCCGGGGTGGCCGTTGAAACCGGCATTGTGAGGAGAATAGAGAATACCGCATTTACATTTGGGTAGAGGACTGGATTTGCCCTCTCCAGGGTTTCTGCCAGGGTCGCTGGGCTCTTACCAGGAGGAGAATGCTGCCATTTTGTTTTCCATCTAAGGATTTCAGTATCATATTCTCTCTTCTCAGATAGATCGGTTTTGTATGTGCCATATACCTTATCCGAAACTTCCCGCTTGTGAATACATGCATGTAGCCTTTTGGGGACAAGATACTGTTTTACGAATCGATCCTCCTGTGGTAGCAGCCTCTCTTGCATTTGTTGTACAAGGTGATCGACGAGGGAAATTACACGACTCTTCGCCAGTAGGATTAAATTAAGGACTTTGCTTCCTGTGGTTCTTGGCCTCGTTGGCTGTCATCGGCTGCCATTAGCTGCCATCTACTTCCACCGTTCGTACACCTCTGTCCAAACTAAAGGATCGGCTCTCTTAGTTTTCATGATATCTATAACCACCATGACACAACACATTGAAATGGTTTCCTTCACTTTGAAACAACCACGCGAGGTTAAATAAATTCATGAATTTTCTTTCTTGGTCTTTTCCTAAAAAATACGAAATCAAAAGAGAAATCATTCACCGGGGAAAATTTACGGATAATGATGTCCAAAAGTTTGTAATGCCGGGCTAACTACACCCCTGGAAATGAAACGCGGGAATGGGATTATCAACTGAAGTCTCCTGGCTGGGATACTCTTGAGCATAGATGTCTGCCAGTCAGTCCTCAGTTTTTTATTAATTCCGTAACCCTGGCTCAATTACTTTTCCCAGCAAAATTAGGTCTACCGACTAGTCGCTACGAGCATACTTATTTCCAACCCAAAGCGAATGTTTCAGCTTTTAGTTATTTTTTTTTTCCTAGAGCCATACGGATTTTGAACTTGCTCCCAAACAGTGTAGTATCCTTGGACACATAAAGATTAGATCGTTAAAAAGACGTTAAAAGGTGCCTAGTCAACTTCTTAGGCTGTAAACGCAGACCGATCCCTCCCCCCCCTCCCAGTACTAGAGAAATCTATTTTTGGGAGTATTTTTTCTAAGTTCTGGTAAACTTGACCATCGTAGGGAAATTTGAAGACTGACCCTTTTTCAGAGCGAATGGCTAACGAAGGGCTAACGGTCTGAAGAAGGGCTAACGCTCGAAATGTCAGCTTTCAAATTTCTCTCTTCATTAGTGTCCCCTAATGAGAAGCCGTTCGAGTATTTATGGCTCGTTGATTGCGTATTGTACTTGGTAGTTGCTGCTTTTCTTTTGTTAAAAGGGTGGAAGAAAGAAACGCCTGGGCAGTTTATGTGTGCGCGAAACAAACCAACCGCGAAATGGAAACGTGCGTACGAAGAGAAAGTCATGGAAACTCGGAAGAAAGTATCTATTGCAAAGGCGGAAATGAAGAGAATAAAATTGAACCGCGAGCAAACGAAGAGAGGTAGAAAGAACCGGGAACTTTTTAAGATGGAATGTAAAACGTTCTCTGTCGGAGAGTTGGTTATTACATGGAAAGAAATAAGGCTGTGCTGCGGAAGTTGAAGAAGGGATTTGTTAGGAGAAAGAAAGTAGAGGAATCAAGGTCGTTTAACCGAACTTATCAAGTGGATTCAAGCAGAGTTTATAAGGTGTTTAATAAACTTGCAAGGGATCAAGGGACTGACCGCCCGGTGTATAAGAGCATGGAGGACGTTGATAAAGGATCAAACACTGATGAATTGCTTGACAACATTGAAGAGGCTATCGGATTTTGGAAAGAGTTGTGGGAAACCCCGGGTACAGGAGACGCCTCTGCCAGCAAGCTAGAGGAGATGAAGGATGTGATCGGTGAGCATGTGCCACTCCCGGCCGAGGAGGAATGGGATCTACAGGTTGATGAGGTTGTGAAAAGAGTGAAAAAGAAAAAGAACTGGAGCGCCCCGGGGCCGGATAAGATATCTAATTATTGGTAGAAACATGCTGAGGCCCTCCACCACGGAGTGATGCACTGCTTCAAATATATCTCTAAGCTGCAAGGTGACTTTCCCACGTGGTTTACTGTAGGAAAGACTACAGTGATCCCCAAACGAGGAGTGGTATCCAGCGATAACCAAAGACCAATAACATTCCTGAATACAGTTTATAATGGTTCACCGCTTGTTTGTTAAGACCTATGGATCAGCACCTGGATGTGTACGGGCCAATGGAGGCGGAGCAGAGAGGGGCGAAGGAAGGATACAGTGGCACCACGGACAATTTGCTTATTGACCGGATGGTTACCCAGGATTGTCACCGTGGGAGAAGAAACCTCAGCATGGCATGGGTTGACGTGACTAAAGCCTATGACTCAGTGGACCACGAGTGGTTGAGTGAGACGATTCCCAAGGTTGCTAGCGAGAGTGGTTACCAAGCTTTCTAAGGCCTGAAATACCAGGATTGTTACAAGAACTAAACTGGGGATGGAGATGTCGGAGACTATCCAATTTGGAAGAGGACTGCCCCAGGGGGATTCTCTATGTCCGCGCCTATTTACTATCTGCCTGAATCCAATCTCTTGGAAACTCAAGGCAACTGAAGGATATAGACTCTCGAAGCCGATTGATACTAAAGTGACGCATTTGTTGTACATCGACGATCTTAAGATCTTCGCTGCCTCCGCACCTAGGCTTAATACCGTGATGAAATCATCAAGACCTGCAATGCAAGATGGCCTCGACTGGAATCCGAAGAAGTGCTCTGTTGTACACCTCAAGAGAGGAGTGAAGGTAGAGGACGCCGATAGCTTAGCATTTGACGAAGCATCAGTGATCAAATGTCTAGAAGAGGGAGCTCAGTATAAGTTTCTGGGCGTGTTCGAAAGCACATAACAAGAAGATCTGACATCTTTTAAACTCGCCGCCCAGGTGTACTCGAACAGAATGTCCATCATATGGTCCAGTCCACTCTCTGATTTCAATCGCATCGTAGCCTCCAATCAGTACGCCTTACCTGCCTTGACTTACTTGTATGTGGACACAACACCTTCTCATCACGGAACTTCAACGTATTGATCGTGAGATGTGCAAGATCGTCGTAGACTCGCGGCAAGGAGGAAAGCACCCGCTGGGCTCAACTGCCTTATGTCATCTTGCAAGGCAGTGCGGAGGACGAGGTCTGGGTTCCGTCGAAGCCGAGTACAAGGCGATTAAGATCAAAGGTGCACCTAACCTGTTTAAGAACGAGGATCCAGTCATGGAGCTGATGCGCCAGTTTGAAGACCGTTCAGTAAAGCTAGGACATTGTTCTATTGTCAAGGAGGCTTTGAAGTATGCGCAAGAACTTGGAATATAGCTAAATTTGGTGAACCCTAACCCTAGATGCTGTACTGAGGATGGAGATGACATCCCTGGTACAAATATCAACAGCAGTTGAAGCGAGCTCAGCAAGAAAAGAAGGAGGACGTGTGAAGTCAGAGTTGGCCAGGGAAGCTGATCGCCTCGAGATGGAGTGACTCCGAGCTGAGTAACCGGTTTTTTGATTGGCTTAAGTGGTAATCCTGTCCATCACACGTGATTGCCGGTATCTATGAGCTGTACGAGCAGATGCTCAATACACGAACCTACCAGAGTAAAAAGGCAAGAACTGACGTGACGTGACGTGACGTGACCTGGAATGCACACTCTGCGGCAAATCGCAAGAGGCGGTAGCACATATTCTGGCTGGATGTTCTGCGCTTGCGCAGAGCAAATATCTCCACAGGCATAATTGCGTGCTGAAGATTCTGTTTTTTGAGAAGCTCCATGATCTACAACTCGTAGACACTATACCGCCATGGTACTCCCCGATCGAGCCAAAACCTGTCTACGAAAGCGCAGATGCACAAGCCTTTGGGATGTCCCGCTGTACGCAGAGCACGTGGTAGTGAGCTAGAGCCAACCGGATAGATGCTAAGGGTGTGGACCACAAGTGGAAGATTGTCACCATCTTAGAGATGAGTTGTCCATGGATGGACAACAGAGCTGCGAAAGACCAGGATAAGAAAGAGAATTATGCCCCCTTACGGCGGGAACTAAAACAACACGGTTCAAAGGATACCGACCAGGGGCCGGTTCCTGAAAGGAGGAATAAATTATACCTGACATAACAGTTACTCCAGAGATAAATCTGCTATTCTAACAGAA
>NC_090890.1:5715013-5735013 GCF_036669925.1 Montipora capricornis
AAACAACAGATCAAATTTAAGTAGTTGACTTGGTAAAGTGTCTACATGTGCATTTTCCAAAATGGTCACTATAATTATGAAAAATACACTTGTTTTTATTCCAGCCCTAAGGGCTGATTTGAATAATTTGAAACAGATATGTAAATAGAAATTGTTTTGGAATGGGTCTACATTTATCAGTGCTGAATTTCTTATTATATTGAAAGATTTTATCGTGGAACTTTCTGTATGCCCAGAAATCTGTTTTAATTACAAAGTGAAGTGGGCATGGCTTAAGTTTCTTTGATCAAATTTGGTATTTATTTAAAATGTGATTTCTTATGGGTGACTGGTCCTGGCCTCCTAAATTTAAGTTTGATTTCTTTTCCAGCTATCTTTTTTCCATCAAAATGTGAGACTTGAATTTGCACATGAAGTTACGGCCAAAAAAGTAACTAAGCGGATGCAATAATATACTATAGATTATTTTTGTGATTCTACAAGGGTGAAAGGGTGAAAAGAAAGTGTTACTTATTTTAAAAGAACAATTTCCCATTAGCTACAGAGAGGACTTCTTTTTTCCCCCCCAAACATTTGAGAAATACTTTGATTCAAGCTAATATTTTAAACAATACCGTTAATTGAAAAGTACTTTTTGTGTCCCTTGTAAGTGGCCTATTATGATAATTTATTATGTCTCATCTGGGTTATGTTTATTTATTTTCGCAATTTGCTACATTAAACAGCTGAAATCACTGCGATTTTTATAACTGACATGTTGTCAATGATGCAATGATATACATGTATGAAATGAATTACACGTATAATTATTGAACTGCAGATATGAAAGCAAGTGAAGCTATCATCCTTGCAGTTATGAATGCGATTTTAGCAATTATTGCGTAGAGAAGCCTGAAAAATTCAGGACTTCAACAGAGTTTGAACCCTTGACCTTGCGATACTGGTGCGACGCTCTAACCAACTGAGCTATCATAATGAAGCCACTGACGTTGGGAGCTGGTCATTTGTCATTTGACATGTTATCAATGGAAAAACTAGTTAAGGTGTAAAAATCAATAACTTGGAGCATTGCACTGGGATCACAGAGGCCCTTGGTTTGAATCCTGTTGAAGCTATTTTTCAGGTTTCTATAGGAGACAATTGTTTTAATGGACCAATTTCGATATATTAAAATTCAGTCCTAAACAAAAGGCATCAGCTCGAGGCTCTGGGGAATAAATGTAAGGATTTGTATGAGTTTATTCCCCAGAGCCTCGAGATGATATCTTTTGTTAACGACTGAATTTTAATAATATCGAAATTGGTCTATTGTCCAGCTAAGTGTGAGGATCACTTCTATCTGCATTGTATATGAAAGGACCCTTCCAAGACCATTGAACACCCCCTGATGAAGCCACTAGACAGTAGTGTTTCTTCAAACCAGACTTTCAGAGTAGCATCAAACTATGCCAGGAAAAGATTTTGTTGAAAGCACTGTTGCATCCACCAAAGAGGGTATTAGAGAGAGGGGTCTGGTGAAAAGAAAAACCATGGTGACCTGTTTAAAGTGGGTTAACCAACCCAATTCTTATAACACAAATGCAGGGTAACTCACTTTGTTAACCCGAGTGTAAGTGATTGAGCTGGGATACATGTCGTTGTTGCGAGGTAGGACAGAAAGGTGGGAACTTTTAATTTCTTTGCGATCTTTCTTTTGGAAAGATGGTATTAAAGGTCTCTTGCAAAATTTATTTTAAACAGTTATTGATGAAAGTTAATGATAGAAGAACACAATGTAATCGGGCTACATGCAGTGCTTGAAATTAGTGGTCGTCCGGTTTCCCCATACGACCAGAAAGTTTACTGGGCGAGCAGTTCTTGGTAAAAGAAACAGCCTGTTTGCCCGAGAAAAAGACCATAGACAACCCAACCAAAAAAAGAAAATGAATTACATGTACATAAGCAGCACCTGACTCACTTGTCGGTTTTCTATTGTAAATGTGAGATAGCAGTGTGAAGTTAACAATAATTACTCTACTGCCGCTGAACATTTTCGCATGTTTTGAATATCTGTGGCTTTTATAAAATGTTGTCAGATAGGAAAATGCAAGAGACAATGTCACAAACATACAGGTGATGCAGATCAAAGACCCTATTACTTAAACCCAGGCTCACGCCCTAAGGGATACTGAAAGCTCCATTGCAATGTGATTGCATCTCAACAAGGAGTGCTGTGTTAATTGCAGGGGGTTTTCTACTGAGCAACCAAGGATTTATCGGGGCAACCTAATTCATGGGTTTGGTTGCCCAGCTTTTGAAATGGACAACCTGGAATTAATTTTAAAGCACTGTCAACATGTCATCTCGTAAATTTTGGTGCAGTTTAAATGTCAACCCAATTAAGCGTTTTATCTGAATACTTACAAATTGACTGTATTGGATACAATTTCATTTCACAATTCAGAACAATATTTTCCGTGGATTTGTATGGGAGTTATAACGGATGAGTAAAATCATTTGGCGTTAGAGTAAAATCTATTTAGTCTCCCTCCTTGCAATCAATGGGTTAAAGACAAAGGGGAAAAGTCTAGTATGTTCTATGTTATGACCTTGACCTGCAAGACCGAATAAAACCTCTGATATATTGGATATTTCATTCAAAACTCTACTCTTAACGTGAAAAATTTAACCTTTAAAATCACTGTTTGGTTTATTATCTTCATTGATGTAAGAAATGACTGTTATAATGAATTAAAATTCATTACACGTCAAGTTCTAAATTAAGTAGTTGTTGCCTATCGCAAAAGTGGTTTTGCCAGTTTTTAATTGATAACAATATAAAATAATAATTATTAGTATAAAAACACAGGTGATTATACAAAATTGCGCGCTCTCATTGGCTCGCTATCTCTGATTATCAGCCGATAATCACCTCGATGGACAAAATGGCTACCAGTAGTCGTTTTGCCACTTTAAGTGAAGATGATTTTGTGTTGAAATGTTTTTTTTCTCTCTTTTTTGAAATAATAACCTGTGTATTTATGATAAAACAGTGATTATCGGTGAATATTCACCTCGACTTCGTCTCGGTGAATATTCACCGATAATCACTGAGCCTGAGGCGAATAAATTTTGAATATTTTAATCCCTACTTCAAAGGAATATGAAAAGTATACAAAGCATTTAAAGTTAATAATAAAGTATTCTCGTTTGTCTCACGATGTGGTCACTTGTGATGTACATGTAGATCGTGACGTTTTGACTGCATACTGCTAGTCTTCATCAGAGGATGAGGTTAACTGGTTACGCGTCACCGCTTAAGCAGGATGCTCCGCTGTGATTGGTTGGCGTAACCAGTCCACCTCATCGCCTGATGAAGACTAGCAGTATGCAGTGGAAACAGTGCGATCTACATCAGAAGTGACCACCTTGTGAGACAAATGAGAATACTTTATTATTATTGTACTTCACCACAATGAATAACAGCAACCTTTTTCATGACGTTAAAAATTAGTTTACAGTGGTACCTTTTCCCCTTTTTGCCATAAACAAGTGATGTGTAATAAATTGTGCTAACATAACCACCAAACTGGATGTACTTGCCTCCAAACAGCAGTAGGAGCATAGCCTAGTTAAATTTAACATCTCTAGCACAGACATGCCACCAGCATGTTTCATGTAAATTAAAGCACATTGACCAAATCAAGAGATGGTGGCCTCTCAACACGCTACAGCATGATGAGGCACATCTGTTGTGCAGCATTGTAGAAGTACATGTAATTTTAAAATCAATAGGCTGCATTAATTAAGACAGAGTATATTTTAATTAAATCAGTGAGTAAATGTACATAATCTTGTCAAGTTAACTGCCTCCAAATTTATTGTCAAAAATAAACTGTCCAAGTTACACTAATTATGCATGATACTTCCCAAATTTGAATAAAAGAGAGATGATTTCATAACGTTTTGTCGTCATTGTACTAATTTAACAGCTCGAGTTTCCAGAAGATTCAGATGAATTCCCTGAATGATTGTGAAGACTTCCAAGTGAAATGGAGCTAATTCCAGTTAAACTTTGGTGAACAAGGCCAGTTAGATTTGTGATACAACCGTGCAGTTTATCATGCAGTTCTCTTGCCCAATCTTGAGCCAAGTTAGTATGGTTTTCCAATTCTTTATTGACATCTTTCAACATTTCCACTTCTCCCTCCATGTGTTTCCAATGTTCTTGAAGCTTGCCAACTCTACAGTAAATCCCCTGTAACTTTGCCTTTTCTTCCATCAGACAGCCTTCCACAAAGAGCCTCAAATCCTTTTCTTGGCTGAGGTGAAGTTGCAGCTGTTTTACTTCAGAAGTTAGCTGTGCTAGATTAAATTCTGTTTCTCCTGTTTGCAATTTGAGTTTCTCCATAGCTTTGCTGTCACTACTTGGTTCACTGGGTTCCTCTTTCCAGTGAGAGAGGGCTGTAAATATTTTCCTCCTAGGCCCAAATAATGTAATCCCAATGTCTTTGAGGTCTTTATCTGTGAAAGTCAACAAGGTACTGAAATCAATCTTATTTTTCTCAAAATCTGGAAGGTATTTTGTCAATTTCAGTTCCTCTAGGAATCCTGCAATAGTTGGTTGAGGTTGTAGCATGCCATTGCCATGCTGTAGTGAACTTTTGTTTCTTTCAAAAGTCTCTGCGCTATTCACTTTCTGCAACTGCTTATGCAAACTGGCACTTTCAACTGTTCTTCCGCAGTTGATAAAAAAATGCTCCTCAACACTTCCGACTGTTCCATCAGGAGTAACAGGAAGATGATTTGGGCTTCCCACTACATGAGCTGTATGAATCTGGTTTCCCAATGGAGTGGGAATATTAATTGGCTTGCCCTCATTCTGACCACACATTAGCTTGGCAAAGGCCTCTGGACCATCACGGATACCAGTTATGGGAATAGCATACTTATCTTTGAGCCAACCAGATACTTTGCTTTGAGTATCAATGTCATTTCCATCACTTGTACTGTCGGGTGACAGACCAGGTTCACTTCGAAGCAAATAGTTTGGCTGATGTTGAAGCAGCTGGTAATCAATTATATTAACAACAGTATTGTTTCCATGCCGGAGAGCCAGAGAACGTGCATCTTCTGCAAGTTTTGTCCTGGCTTGAAGGCTTGCCTTATGTCTAAGAAGCACTTCAAATATAACCTCATGTCCTTCTTTGGCAGCCACCAAAAGTGGCGTCATTTCCATATCATATTCTCTATGTTTTGGCAGAGAAAACAAAGACCACACATTAGCTTATTAAGACAACAAATCATTCAAGTAAAGTCTAAACCAGGCTGATTTAGAAAATATCTTCCTCTCATCCCCTCCACAAAGCCTAGACATAAACACATTTTGGCTTTCCAGGTCTGACTTGCGCTGACCTGAAATTTTCAACAAACAACAATCTCTTCCTTGTGCAGCCAACTTTTCATGGAGAATGCATAGGATCAATTTCTAAAACAGCGAAGGTTGGCCATTTTTTCTTCTTGTGATTTATATAGTTCAGGAATCCAACCTAATCTTAATCAATTAATTCAATATTTTTGGAACAGTTTATTGAACGAACAATAATTATTGCAAGCAATTTACCAGCACAATTTCAACCTTGTTCCCAGGGTATCTCTTCTCTTCCTCCATTGTTGAGAGAGACCCTGGGAATGAGGTTAGTACATTTTGAAGTAACTAAAATGAATTTACAAATCCATCTTTACAAGTAACTAAAACAATAATATTACTATAGGGAAAAAAAATGGTTAAAAACATTGCTTTTGTTATTCAAATGTGCCAGCCACAGGAACAAAAGACCCTCTGTTTCAACAAGCAATGAGGCTCTGGTTGGTACAATGACAATAGGTGACGCCAATGATATCTTAATTCCCCATAAACTACAATTATCTTGGACAATACTAGTTGGGAAAATGTGATGCTCCAATTTGTCTGTGTGATAAAGATAAAGATTAAATTCTTCCTACTTCCCCTGCCCATATTCCTACGTTGATGAAAAACATATCCAAAGGCTTGCACATTATTTTGCATCACACTATCAACAATGGTATGGGGAGGGGGAGAGGGGGAAGGACCAATATACTTTGCGAGTGCATGTGTTAATGCATCAATCAGTTCCAGCGGTGTACTTTAAATTTAAGACTTTTTTTTTTTAATTTCGCATAGTTCGTAGAGCGGACCCCTCTACGAACTATGAATTTCGTTAAAACTTACCTAATCTCTCTGTTAGCATCATTTTCTAGCAACATCTTTACAACATTTACATGTCCTTGGTAGGTGGCGTAAAACAGACTAGTCCATCCTCTGTTATCCTGAGCATCGATCTTTGCACCATTCTGTAGAAGAAAATAAACGACAGTTTCGTTCCCACAGCTGGAAGCGAGCATTAGCGGTGTGGCTCCGTAGTTCTTCTTCGTTCTCGAGCGCGCATTGACGTCCACGGGAAAATCAAGAAGTAGGTTGACAATGTTATCATGCCCAACATAAGCGGCATACATTAGTGGCGTCCACCCGTCGCGGTTGTACTGATCGAGGTCAACTATTTCTATTCCGTCCGCTAGGAATTGCTGAACACAGCTGTATTGACCAACAGAGCACGCTGTACAAAGATCCATTTTGACAATTTCATCATCATTCCACAGATTGCTGCAGTCATTTACTTTGATCAACTTGGAATTAGATGAACGACCTTTCGATTGCGAAGAGTCCGTTGCTGCTGCCATAATATTTAAGTCTTTTTAGATGGTTTTCCCTGGTTCGGTTGAATAGCTCATTCTTTAAACCATACCACAGACCACGCAACGAGGCCTTCGCCAATCAGAGCGCGATTTTTGTGGGTGGGCAAAAATAAAAATTCCCGGAAGCTCTAAAGCATTTCTATACTTCCGCCTAATTTTGAAGATGTGTTGTGGAGGTTGCACAAAGTCGACGTTTGCATAAATTTCGGGCAAAATGAACTTATTGTGCATGAGATAACGGAGTTTCATCTGACTTCAGAAATTCTCTGGAAGTGCCATTAGCAGTATTGTGACCACACCATCACATGTCACTGGTACTTTATCACGTGATAGAAACTGCTCGTTCTTTCTCCCGACTCCAGTAGATGTCTATTGAATACGGTAGTGCAAACACTTGGGAAGAGATGCAAACATGACTGGTTACGTATCTGTATCATCCAGGTCATCTCAAGCCGCTATTGTGAGGTCAGAGTATGGTTGTCCAAATATCGAGTCATTAAGCGTAATAATCAAATTTTTTGAGCCTGGTGGATTCAGCGGGCGCTTTCATTTTCACGGCATAAATATTAATTTACCTAACACCGTTGCAGCTTGACAGCTGAATACCCAAAGAAGGATTCCCCTTACCGCGATCGATTCAATTTCCCTTCGTTATAGATCCATTTTTGTGTATCTGTCAACCCTTTTGCACTTTCATGATCAGTCATACCTTTTCTTATGATCGGAATGACTAGCTGAAGAAAGCAGGAAACGGTTTATGCAATATTTTAATTTAACCGAAGTGATTTGCCATAATGGGTTAAATTGGATTACCCTCGAAGGGTGCTCAGTCGAAAACCGTCCATTTGACTTTTGGTCGCTTTCGATAGAGAGAAGACTTATTTACTTACTAAAGGGACCTCGGTAATACAAGCAGAACAAGTTAATTTTTGTTTCTAGTTCCCTCTTCTTCGTGTTTTTTTTACTTTCAATTGAAGCGTGGTTAAGCGGTATTTCAAGGGTCTTTCATAGTACTTGATGTATGGTACCTGATTTGCTATCCCATCTCAAAGCGCGACATTCATGATTGGATTATTTGGGTTGATTGTAATGGCTCACACATCAATCAGGCAGCTTATTGATTCCAACACCAGATAATGCAACCAACAATCAATTAATAAATTAATTTAGCTTTACCTTATGTCAGCCAGATTATCAGGGTGAGTGTAATAATGAAAGGTTGAAGAAAAGTAAAAGGGCTTAGTCATCATTTAGAGGCAGAAACCTGATGCAATAGACCAATTCGGCTAACTCAATGTTGTACCCAATTCAAATCTCTCGTGGTTAAGATTCTTTGTGTGTTGAATTTGCATGACAATGAAGCATTCACATTTAAATGAGATGGAAATACTTGGAACAAAACGTTTTATTCCCAAAAGATTTGAATTGGGTACAACACTGGGTTAGCCGAATTGGTCTATGGGGTTAGGTAGAAAGAAGGCAGGACCACATACATATTATTTGAGAGGAGGTATAGGGCCTGGAGATTTGAGCATGGCCTCCAAGAATTTGCATCATTTTCTCCCTCTAAATGTTTACCCAATGAGGCATGGGGTGGGGATTTTGACATTTTCATTGAAAAAATTTCAAATTCCCTACCCCTGGGACAAAAAAAGTGGTCAAAATGTCCACCCAGCCGCAAGTGAAGGTGGTAAAATGTCCTTTGTATGATCAAAATCGCTAGCCTGGGGACGTCACATAGGATCAAAACCCCTACCCAGGGGACAGACCTCAAGATCAAACTCCAGTGGTTAGCCCAACCTCCCCTCCCTGGGGCTTAACGTTGGTAGGTGCATAATGACATGGCTATTTCATTGCTTACAGAACTCGTTTCATTGTGATACTTTATTTTGCATACAACAGGCCATCAGTCTGGCACCAGTTCACTGATTTTGCTAACGTTTTAAAGGCCTTTATTGGCACAGCCTATCTGTCTTTACCATTTGCTTTTTATCAGAGTGGACTTGTGGTAAGAACCTCTTTCAACATTTATCACCCTTTTCATTATTTCTCTCACTGCCATTAATCAGATCACTAAGAGGACGAAGCAATCAATTTGATTTCTGGGTTTCAATACCAGGGCATTTATTAATTATTCGGGGTGTAAGGGGAGGCGTTAAATAGATATGAGGCGTTTATTAGAGAGGGAGTTTATTTCAAGTTCACTGTAACAACTAGAAAATCCAAGTAAAAGTTCATAGTTCTATATCAACATGGCAACAACAGTAAGTTTATAGTTCTATAAACAGAGAGGCAGGCGTAGCTCAGTCGGTTAGTGTGCGGCCTTCTGAGCTGGAGGTCGCCAGTTCGATCTCCATCTCATTTGATCGAAGTCTGTTTTGACTTTCCTCCGATCCGTATTGCTGTCGCTTTGAATACCTGTAAAATGGAGCATTGATGGAGGAAGGGGGGTAAAAGGTGTGCACCGAGGGCCACAAGTTCATCGGTAACTCTAGTTGACTGTCACTTGTTACCCTCATTAAAATAAGGACCTTTACTATTAATGCAGCAAAAACAGCAAGTTTATAGTTCTATATCAATGTTCGTGTCGTCATCTGCATCAACCATGTTTTCATCGACATCCGACTCAGTCATGACCTGATTGATTTCCAACATCATTGCCATTTATTAATAGCGCTTATTATCGATTGATTGATTTGATATTGTTGGGTGTCCAAGCAACCGAGGTATTAAATAAATGATTTTGCTTTATAGAAAGACGATTTTTCTTTGGAGGGTAGGGGTGGGCTTAATTAGAGAGAAAGTCATGTGCAGTTAACATGATCAATGGCAGTAAAAAAGGAAATCCCAAAGATTTAACTTCTTTTCAAAAAGCATCTTAACCCAAGGTGTTATGTGCACATTTTTTGAAATAACCGTTTTGTAGACTTAACTGCTTCTCTTGAAAATAAACTCATGCTTGTGGTTGTAACAGTATTGTTTTCATGCCTCCAAATCTCTAGTCTTCTATGATGACCAGTCACACCAACCTCCTTTACAAATCTCTACGTTCTAGCATCCAGTGTCCCTGGAGATTAGTTTCCAGGTTCAGTGGATCGTAAGGTAATGCCCGGTCTAAACTGTCTTACTAAATATTGAAACCTGAGGACTCTAAAAGGATCAACCCGCTAATTTCTCACAAGGCAAATTCAAATTTTGTCAACTGTTACCGGTACATGCAGTAACAAGTTTCCAAATCAAAGAAGCCATTATTTTCTCATGCATGAAATGCTTCTGCGGCGACAAATGCAATTTCGTTTGCCAGCATTCAAAAGGCTATCTCCATCATCAAACGTTATTGAATTACCTGTACCCTTTACCCATTGACTCCTGGGAGTGAGGCTAAACAGATTTTACTCTGGTGCAAAACAATGTTACTCGTTAACTGGGGGGTGATCTGGGGCTCCTGAGTGAGGAGTGAATGGGTTAATAGAGCAACTTTCATAGGACCTTGAAAAATAAACGTAAAAACAGAACGTAAACAATTAATGCAAAACATTTAATTGGCTTATTGAACAAAAGCAAACAAGTGCAAATTTTCATTGGCTTAGCAAACATGGAATGATGAAAACAAATTCATCTCTCCATGGAAAGCGATCAGCATTTCGCTTTGACGTAATTTGAAATGCAGTAATGTGATTGGACAATCAAATTGTTTACTGCCCTTGTTAGGAGTTTCCTTTGTGGGAATAAGAAAAATTTAATATTGCCAAACATTGGTCTGAGACAAAGTGCAAACACTTTTTCAAGGTCAGAGGAAAATTGCTCTCACAACTCCAGGGTGAGTGAAAGATATCTTTTTGTTAACATAAAGGTTTTGTTTGATTGCTGCCTTAACTCTAGGGAAGAAAGGGTGTAATAGTATTAACTGGCATAGTAATCTGGTTCCTGTTTGTTTTTAGTTGGGTGTGATTGGACTACTAGTTATAGCGATCGTAACAGACCATTGCTGTCAGCTGATAATCAAATGTAAGAATGCAGCCGTTGAAATGGTGTTGCACTCATCTTCAAAATACCAAGTCCTACAGACAGAGGCATGCTATGAAGAGATGGAAAAAGTTAAGGAGACAATTGAAAAAGAAATGACACTAGGTGACATTGGAAACATAGCCATTGGACCATGGGGATACAGAATTGTGAACATCGCATTGGTCATAACACAGACTGGATTTTGCACGGCTTATTTTATATTCATAGGAAATACGATAGCAGAAATGTTTCCTCTTTCATATAAAGCTCAGATTTTGGCACATTTAAAACCTTCGACAAATGAAACTCTTATGGACACAGGAAATCATGTCATGGAAAGTCTGAATGAAGTAATCACAGGTCACCCAGTCACTAGCAAGCTAATTAATTCGTCTACCATGGTACCACCACTGGAAGCGGTGCCGACAGCACCTCTCTTTGTCCTTCTTCTTCTGATACCTTTTCCTTTCCTAGTTCTCATGGCCTACACGCGAAGTATTCGTAAACTTGGACCCATAAGTGGTATAGCCAATGTAACAATACTTGCTGGATTTTTAGGCCTTCTTGCATTCCTGTTGCATGGTAAGGATCAATGGTAATAATGATGTTAAACTTGCACTCATAGTAGGGATAAAGGTGCTTTGTCTTCCAATTTAAAAATTGGAAGATAACATAATTTGATAGTAGATGTCTTTTTTCCATAGGTTTCCATTTTAAGCCTAAAGATGTGACTTTCTTTAAGTGGTTCACTTTTCCAGTGTTTTTTGGCCAGTTGACCGGAGCATATGAGGGAATTGGAACAGTGAGTTATGTTATGAAAGTTATAGTTATCAACTATAACATCAGCTTTCAAGACAAGTGGTATACACCAATCATTGCACCTTCACAAACATATGGACTTCAGAGTTCCAAAATGTTTCACCTGGTCATCTTCAGTGCTGTAACTGTCTGATTTTTCACCTTTTGTCAGCTTCTGTTTTTAACAGTCAGCTAAGTTTCAAAGCAAATGTGATTGATCAATAGTTCAATATCAAATTATTTGAACTTCAGGCTTTGTATGTTCATGAATGGTACAATGAAAGAGAGGCTGGTATATCACACAAGTGAATAGTGCTCTCCGCCCACGCTGATTGGCTAACTCTGAGTTTCCTCTGAGTAGCCTGTGCCTGAGATTTAAAATTTCCAACCACATTTTACAAAGAACAAAGTAGTGTTTGGGTTTGCTTTTTATTAGTCACCTCAGTGTCGGTGAACATGGTGGATATTGACCTCACCACTTGAATCGCGGCTCAGTAAATATCCACCCCTATTCACCTCCACTTCGGTGAATAATTGTTAAATAATGGATCTGAATTGTGGATTTGAGGATTGTATTGGGAAAATTTTTCAGAGTAGAGATGGTAACATTAATATTAGTGTGAAAACATGAATGAATTACAGGACAAAATCCTTGTTGTG
Organism: Montipora capricornis; assembly: GCF_036669925.1. Taxonomy (NCBI): domain Eukaryota; kingdom Metazoa; phylum Cnidaria; class Anthozoa; order Scleractinia; family Acroporidae; genus Montipora; species Montipora capricornis. The sequence continues at coordinate 5,727,236 of NC_090890.1, forward strand.
GTTCAAATCTTTTCTTGGTTTAAAACGTTTAAAACTAGTTCAGTTTTGATTTTAAAACAGTAACAAAAGTGAAAGGAAAGTGAGAAGATTTTTAAGTCACCAAAGATAGAATAGGGGATCCCTCACTCTTCAGAACCACAGCCCAGACTAGACAATTTAGGTAAACCTGGTCATAAAACCTGGTGGTATAGCATTTTGTTTTTCAAAGCTGAGTATCAGAGATTGTGCAAGACCCAGAAACATATTAATCAACAGTTTTGGTACAGAAACAATTACTGATCATAAACTGAAGCACAAAGACCAATGGCAATCAATAATAATTATTAGTAGTTACTGTTACTCAATTTCAAAGAATTCTTTCTGCCAAATCCCTAGCATGAAAAGAGGCAGCTAATAATAATAATAATAATAATAGTAATAATAATAATAATAATAATAATAATAATAATAATAATAATAATAATAATTATTATTATTATTATTATTATTATTATTAATGGTTTCTGATTCGTTTTGAAATGGGGGAACAGCAATTCTGAAACTGGCTATGTTAGTCTCAGCTAGCTATTGATGTAAATGTCACAACCAAAGCCTTGCTGGCTAGCAAAACAGCTTCTCTCACCAAAGTATGTGTAAAAGATGTCTTTCCTGTGAAATACAGTATTTACCCTATCAGCTCACTGCCCATTCAATATCCCTAAATAATTCAGAAATCATGGTTTTCTCAGTTGATGGTAGATACTCATTCTGATGATTTCTAATTGTTTATGGCTGTAGGTGATACCCATAGAGTCAAGCATGGCGGAGAACAGACCTCGCTTTCCACTTTATCTGCACTTGACTATTGCAATGGTCTCTGTCATCCTTGGGTCATTTGGCATGCTTGGGTACATGATTTACGGCAGTGACGTTCCACAGATTGTTACAAATACCCTGCAGACAGATTTTCTAGCGCAGATTATTCGTATCACACTTGTTATCGCAGTAGTAATGACATATCCCCTGCAGCTCTACCCAGTCATTGAAATTATGGAGTCAATATTCTTCACTAAAGTACATTCCAGAAGCAAGTCACACTTAGATAGGCTCATTGCCGGACCAAGTATTAATACATCTGAGAATCCAAATATAGGTGTATCTAATTCTTCAATTGAGCCTTACTTTAGTGGATCCTACCATTCCACTGGAGCATCTGAGCCTGCATCTGCACGTAATGACCCGGAGACTGAGGTTCTTTTACCTAAAGATTCAGAGATACTTCAGTATAAGGTTAGTATGGTGATGATGACATGACATTTCTAGCACCCCAGCATGCAGGCATCCAAAGTAGAAACAGATAATTTTGTCCAGAAATGTGCACAATCAGATGCATGCTGATTTTGACAAGTGTCCTCTTCCTCTTAAAAAATCCCTCCTGGCTAGGAATAGACAATATTAGTTTTTGCCTCTTCATAGATTAAGGTCTGACACAAAGTGTGTCCTAAACTTTGCTCCTGAAAGCTAGATTAACAGTTACATTTACCCTAACCTCCATTAAAGAATTCCTTCAATGCTCTTGCCGTTAATTCAAACATCACAGTGAACACACCATTGAAAAGCTGTCAAGTATGTGTGGGACAAGCCTGAGTGCCAAACGTTTTGAAAAATAAAAGGGAATTTCTGAACGTTTGGGTATATTTCCCCTTTCTAATCACTTACAATTGACTGTATGCATGCAAGTGTCCGGTTAAGTCTACGCATTTGGCTACCTCTTGCCAACAATAAGGGAAATGTTGGGGTTAGCAATATATTGAGGTTAGATAAGAAACTATATATAAGACCTACAGGACTATAAAAAATTCTGAGCAGTAGGTCAGATCCTCTGGGTACTCCAATTTTTGTCTCTCCTCAAAAACCAACATTTGATTTGACTTGATGTCCATTAATTTTTTATAGCAGTTGACAGTGTCCCCAATTAGTGCTCCAATGCTAGAACCACTAGACACTTAAACAAAGTTCCTTTCCTTTCCCTTTTTTATTTCCTGCTGTACATGTATTAGTAATAATTAAGAACTATTCACTGAAGTGGAGGTCCTTCACTTCTCAGTAGACTGAATAGTTCTTGTAGTATAAATGTGCAAATAAAGAGACCTGACATTTTAGAATACTGGTACCTGTACAGTTGTGATGCATGCAAATTGAAGTAAGCAGGGTCTTTTTTTGCAATGAAAGTGCTTGCTTTCCATGAAATTTGTGGACCAGGTTTAATAATAATTATTATTAAACCAAGGCTGTGACATGTTCATTGAATTTGTTGGTTGACGTCTTTGCTTTGTTGCAATGATGCTTTTCTCTGGGTGGGTGTTTCACATCTCCATTCTCATCACAAACTAGATTTGATTTCCAGTCTTCTTGTAAAGCTCACCAATTTTGATACATTACATGCTTTGCCTATTTAGGCTTTTTTTGCTTCAACCTTCTGTGTTCTGTTCTTTCTTTTCTGCAGACAGCAGCTTGGAAGAGGAATCTGCTTCGCACAGCGCTGGTCCTCATAACAGCGGGAATTGCTGTTCTCCTAAAGGATGAATTTGCCTACGTGAATGCCCTGATTGGCTCATTAGGAAGTTCAGTACTGGCTTACATATTACCTTGCACTTTTCACCTTGTTTTATTCAAAAACACCAACTCTGTGTGTGTGGTTATCAAGGACATTGTCTTCATCCTGTTTGGTGTTGTCGGAGGTGTAGTGGGTGTTGTTATAACTGTAGAAAATATATTTAAGCATCTACACTACTAAAGAGACATTTAAGATATAACATAGCAAAGGATTTAAAATCTATGTCACCTTACTTGAAGCAAGGGTATTAATTATTATTTTATTACGAAGCTCTTATAATTTGGATGCACCGTAGCAGGACCTCTATTTCAAACTGCTTCGCCAATTGTTTCACTACAGATCGGTGTTTTACTTATTTCTTAACAAAATGTCATCATCATTATTAATGGAGGGACAATTTTATATACTTTTTAGAAATCTGTATGCTGCACATGAGCTTATTGTGCTTGTCTGATTTAATTAATAAAAGTGATGACAAATCAGTGTTGTGAATTATCAGTTTAATTAATTTTAAACTATTTTTAGCAATGCATTATAACATTGAAAATGTTCATGTTCTGCTATGTACAGTGTAAAAGGTACCTTACATGTATAAGTATTAAAATAATCTTGCTCTCTTGAGGGGTCATACCCTGCGAGCAGAGTCTCTTTCGATCTTCCTAGATAATTCGGGAAGAGGAAAGTAGACTCTGCTTGCCGCCTCCACTTTCTTTGATTTGCTGCTCATCCAAAGAATTGGATGAGTCAGTCCAGTTTCGACTTGTCAAACCTTTTTTTTTTAATTTTTGCCCATGATCAATCACCATGCATCATCAATATTTTGAAAGTTACAACAGCGTGGCAATTTTAACTGTTAGAATTCCCATGAGTTTTTCCTTTGTGTCATGGAATTTAAGAGTATGGACTATCTTGAGTTTCCAATGAAATGATTCCTTGATTGTCGTGTTTTTGCCAGTGTTTTTAAAAAATATCTGGATACATTTACATTTTTAATGCATGCTCAATTCTCGGTTTTCACATGACGTCACGACCGCCATGTTGGTGCCCTAAACAAAGAAAAGGCGGCCATGTTGGTGCCCCGACCAAATCCTCCGGGAATTTAACTCTATTATTATGCAAACGCTTCCTTTTGTTTTCGTTGAAAAACATGGCTGTTGATCACGTGAGTGAAAACCAGCAATAGGAAATGTGCAGGCGGCGAGCAGACTCTACTTTCCTCTTCCCAACTTATCTAGGAAGATCGAAAGAGACTCTGCTTGCAGGGTAGAGAGGGTAGAGGGGTCATGACATTTAATTTATACATAATAAACCTGACTTGCTAAACTGGGTATACCTGAAGTACTTCTGTCCATAAATTTTGTACTTCTCTCATAGGCATGATTACATAACACAAGTATCTTGTAGGAATCAATTTTGTTTTTTTTAAAGAAAGATAGACTAATATTTCGGTCATTATTACCAAATGCAAACCAATATTGAGTGGCTGGTCTCACTCATGTCAATTTCTTTAAGTTTTGGTAATGAGGCAAAAAGTAATCACTGTATCATGCAGCATTCATTTTTTTAACATTACAGGAATTGATCTTTGTTTTTAAAAGAGTCTCTGGTCAGATGTTAATCGAAATTGTGAAACTGTATGTAGTTTGAAATATTTTGTACAGAGAATAAACTTGTGAATGATTGGTCTTTAGAAAGTGTCAACATGTTCCAAACAACGATCTTTGAAAAACTGATGTCTTTGACGATCAACACTATCACTTTTGGGAGTAAAAAATGAAGTGATGGCAGCAGTTCCTTTTGCTGGTCGTCATCAGTCATCGTCATCATCATCCTGAAAAAAATAATGCACATAAGGTTTCTGCTGTTGCAAGTCCACTTTGAAATAATTTAACAACCATCATTATGACATGATGCAAAAATAGGCACGCATTGTGTAAGTGTGGTAGTGCAGTAACAAAGTGCTTTATTTCCATATTGACAACTGAGCTTGCATAATATGTAGCCCTAGTAGTGATATTGTTTTGGTATCGTAAATCATTATAGTGCCATGGTAGATGTTTTAGGTAAATAGCCCCCTGATGAGACATGTGATTATTAGTAAAGTACTGAACCCAGAAAGATAGAAGAAAATAAAAGGGAATTGAGAAACATTGGCTTTGAGGCTGACATGTTGATCATTTTCAAGTTCCCTTACAACTTCTTTTTCACTACAAGGTTAAGCATGCACTCTGATTGTCTGACAGCTTTCTAGGACAAATGTTCACTGAAGTAAAGTCCTGTCCAGCGGGGTTAGTATCAGGATGGGAGACCTCAAAATATACCACTTTGTGCCAGAAACATAGGACCGAAAATTCTATTTCAAACTAAACAAGGAACAGATTTTGTTAGCCTGCCTTATGCAAAACAAATCTTGATGTAAAAGTAAAGAAATTTGATACACAGTTTTTAGGAAGAGCAGAAGGAAGGTTTAAGTGTTGATCGAGAATAAAATATTTTGCCATCAGCAACAATATTGCGACATGAACTACTAATATAAAAAGTTACCATCAGCGAAAACATTTTGGGAGATTTTTGCTATGTTCAATTTTTATATTGTACTTTTGACTGCACAAGTATGTTGCAGCTGCTGCCGTGATCAAGACACCTTTCGTGTTCATGAAACGAAATCATGGCAAGACACCAGGCTTTTGTTTTTCTTAGTTTGTTTTTTTTCCTTTCAAGTGTTATAAAGTTTGACAAGAAATGTGCTCAACTCTTGAGGTTGACTCTCCTAGACGAGGTTATTTATCACTAGGTAACTCCATTGTTATGGAAATAGCAGCTGCTTTATTATTCACCAACATCACAAATTCTTGCCGACTTTGGGACTCACTTTGTTGAAACTCAAGAATGCTTCCAACAGACTTGTTTTTCGTGATAAATTTTTGCACACACTACGGGCCTATTAGCACCACAGACACTCTTACAACCTGGTGACATAGTGTGTACTGTAGTACACTAACAGTGCACCAGCACAATGATGGTGTTAATCTCTTTAGCCTTACCAATGAACTGGAACTGCTTTACTATCCAAGATATTACTGCAAGTGGACCAGCTGAACCGAACAAGTTGCGGAAAGCCAAACACCTTGTCGGTAGATTCAGCCAACCACTTTTTAGTAGTCGGATCTAAAGTGATCAAAAAAATAACTTGCATTACAGGTAGGTCTTCAGAGGGATTAGCTACTGTAGCTTTGGGGTTGACTCGAGGCCTACAGACAACCTGGAGTGCCTACCTTGTTTCCTGGTAGCTACAAAAGAAGAAGAAACCAATATACATTATTTTAATGTGTTTTACCTGAAGGGTAACCAGAGCCATGTTCTCTACTGAATTCATTGTTCTCAGGAAATTTCCATTCTTTTAGAACTTGATCTCGAGCAACCTAACAACAACAGTAAAATAAAATTAATGTACCTAATTTATAAGTACTCCCCTTTGGGGCTTTTCGGGCCAAGTGATGACAGACAAACTCGACAAATTTTCCAGGAGGCTGACCAGCTGGCCATTTACTACAGATTTGAACCTGAGAAATTCAGAATTGAAGTCCAGTGCCTTTATACTAGGCCAACCTGGCCAATTTCCTGAAGTGTCACGAAGCCCATACAGACCAAACTGCTCCAACCAAATAAGCTAATTAAATTTTGTACCTTTGCACAAATACTTGCAGCACTGACAACTGGAAACTTTGCATCAGCCTTTGGAGTGACTGTTATCTGAATTCCAGGAAATATCTTTTGCAGTTTGTCTTGATATTTGTCAGCTACTCCAACTGTGTCAACATAAATCTACAAGAATTAATTCTGGTAATTATTGGTGTCACACTAAAGAAGCGAAGTGAGGAGGCACATGATTCATTACCTCATGTACATTGATGTTGCTTGAAAGAAGAAGGTTGATCAAACCAATGGCTGTATCATGGGAGACCTCATTTAGACTGTATTTTGTCCTTTCAAGAAAGTAATAATGATTCAGTTATTTGTAACACAGCTCCTTAACATACACTTAAATACTTAATTGACCACTCCCTATAGGGACTTTTCAGGGCCAATGAAATGCAATCACAACAGAACAGAACATTCAACAACAACTGTTAAGAATCCCAACTGGTCAGAGGCAAGCTAGTTTTCTATTTACAAGCACAGCTGAGAAGTTGAACCAGGGACTACCGGGAACAAATTCAACCAGTTGTCAGAACGTGTCTTGAACCCGGGATTCCTGGATTTCAAGGCAAGCACCCTAACCACTGGGCCACACTGCCTCCCTTAAACCCATAATTGACTCCTGGAAGCCAAACAATTTTACTCGTGAAATGGGGGCGTCCTAGGGCGTTTGAGATGTCAATGGGTTAAGTGGATGCAGAGGTTGTTAACCTATTGACTCCTGACCCCCCCCCCCCAAAAAAAAAAAAAAACAAAAACAAAAAAAAACAAAGTGATGATTAAAATCGTGGAGGACAGAGTAAAGTAAGTTTAGATGATCAGTGAATTTGAGAATATCAGAACAAGAAATACTCCATTCTGATTCAACAAGGAGAACAATACTTACCTTCTCAACATACTATTGGACAGGTAGTTTGGTGATAAGATATTGATTGCCCAGCCCATGAAATTCTTGTTTTCATCAATGATTTTAAAGAGATCCTCTCTCTGCTCTTCTGTTAATGTTTTAGAATCTGTGAAAATAAAACATGTTTCTTATAGAGCTAAGACGTAGCAACATACAAAGTTCTCAGTTAAAGAAATGGAATAACCTTATAAGAAACAATCACCTTCATTGCTGGAAGAGACTGGGCAATACAAAGACCAAGATAGCCCAGGGGAACTCAACAAGCTTTGCATTTTTTGAATGGCCACTTCATGTGCCCATCAAACTCTGGTTTGATGATAGTCCCTATTTTTATAGAATGGTATGTCCATTAATGAGACCAGACATACAAGACAAGTAAGCTTTCTAGCTTCTATTAGACCTCATTGTCATTCTGTTATATTGTTTGTCTGTTGCTTTATTTTATTTGAATGTATACTACATTGTAAATGAGGCTTAATGAAATGCCCCAACTCACATGCAGTTTAATAGAAACCCAAATTATGTGATGCATTATTAATAATAATATTGAAAAGTGGAGGTGGAAGGCTTGACATG
>NC_090890.1:5752513-5757513 GCF_036669925.1 Montipora capricornis
AGGGAAAATTCAGCGTAAATTCACGACAGCAGTTAAATTGATGGCGTCATAAACAAGATACGTATAGCAGAACATTACCTTTTTTCAAAAGTAAACACACTGAATGTAGTAGGTGTGGCAGAATAAGCAAGAAAACAATCCTAAATGTGCATATAAGCTAACACTTAACCCTGAGTTACAAACAAACCAGGAAATACTAAACCAACTGCAAACTAAAGGCATTAACAACCAGGTTACCAACCAGCAACATTGTGTATCTGAATGCTATCCTCTCCTAAAAATCAAAACACACACAAAATGCAATGAGTGTCAAGATGACAAGAATTATTATTATGAAAAAAAGCAACCTCAGAGAGAATTGGCTACAGACTAAAGGCATTGACAACCAGGTTACCAACCAGCAACATTGTGTATCTGAATGCTATCCTCTTCTAAAAATCAAAACACACACAAAATGCAATGAGTTTCTAGATGACAAGAATTATTATTATGAGAAAAAGCAACCTCAGAGAGAATTGGCTACAGACTAAAGGCATTGACAACCAGGTTACCAACCAGCAACATTGTGTATCTGAATGCTATCCTCTTCTAAAAATCAAAACACACACAAAATGCAATGAGTTTCTAGATGACAAGAATTATTATTATGAGAAAAAGCAACCTCAGAGAGAATTGGCTACAGACTAAAGGCATTGACAACCACGTTACCAACCAGCAACATTGTGTATCTGAATGCTATCCTCTTCTAAAAATCAAAACACACACAAAATGCAATGAGTTTCTAGATGACAAGAATTATTATTATGAGAAAAAGCAACCTCAGAGAGAATTGGCTACAGACTAAAGGCATTGACAACCAGGTTACCAACCAGCAACATTGTGTATCTGAACGCTATCTTGTTTTATTAAAAAAGCAAACAAAACATGCAAATAAGATGAAGTGAGTGTCAATATAACAGTTATGCATAAAAAAAGATCAGCCAAAGATACAAATGCAATTAAAAGGTATTAACAAGTGGTTTTATTAACTAGCAACAATATTCACAAGATGTATACTGTTTTTGATTAGTTTGTCAATTTACCATTTCTATTCCTGCTGACTTCTGCAGTTGAGGGGCTAGATAAGGGGGTCTCATTTATGACTGAAATCAATTCAAATGTTGAAAAAAAGATCAGCAGAACTAAAACAAAATGTCTGCTACCATCAAGACCATTTGTGTGATCAAATTTCTTAAAATGCAGATGGTGACACTTTCATGGTATGTAATATTTTTATCCCATGTCATAGATAATACAGCCAATCAGCAAGCTAGAAACTTGTTGCATATTCCGCGGTATGCAATGGGTAGTATTCCACAAGTAAATCCTGGCCTTCCTTGTAACATACTGTACAAAGGCTTCTATACATTTAATGAGCAGTACCTGTTTATAGATTATAAATTTTTTTAAATCAAAATTATGTACTTTCAAGAAACGTTGCCATTCGGTTGAACATTTTTTTAACTTAATTTATTTGCTGTTTTAAGCATTGAAGATTTTCGTTTTGTGCTAATGCAATGAGTGGCATGGGATAAATTAGTTATGCAAAACTTTCTTGTGGTATACAGTGAATATCCTACGTGTGACTTAATTTTGCTTTGTATATACACACTTGCCTAAAGGCTCATGTGTTTACTAAGAAAAATCAAGTCACTCATGGGATATTTCACGGTATACAACTAAAAAGTATTGTATAAATCATATGTAATGCTTTACAAGTACGTCCTGACTAGCTGAACTACTCTAATTGAAACAACACCAATTAATGAAAGGTTAGAGCAGTTTTCAGACGACTGTTGAAAGTAATTATGTCTTTGCAATCGCTATGTTTAGTGATTGGCTTAAAGGACTCGCACCAGATTTTCAACCAATGAAGAGCAAAGCCAAAACCAATCACACCTTGTATGCATGATTTTTCTCATGCGTCGAGCGAGGTACAGGTAATTGCTTAGGAATTGTGATTGGTTCATGGCGCTATTTGTTCCTGTTGTGATTGGTCGGAGTTACTGCTTTGGTTTGGTTTTTTTTTTCAACAGTCATTTGAAAATCAAAGCAAGCTTAAGGTCATCTCCAGCCTCCAGCTCCCAACCATTCAATCAACAGTGGCATTTCTAATAATATTTCTTATGGTATTTTTGCATTACTTTATTCATATTATATATATTGATTAAAAAAATTTAAAAATCAAAACCTATGATTCATTGAGGCAATACATCCCATGCCGAGAAAGGACCAGTACCAGGACCAGTAATATAATTTTATAATTACCTTGGACTAGACGGAGCAGTTCCCCAGGTACATCATCCAAGGGGATACTGACACAGTGTCTAAAGACACTTTTGCCAAAAACATCTTTTCCTTTTGAAATTTTAAAATAGCTGACCTCAGAATCGGGGCTTAGGAAATGTAGTCTGCCCTTGGTTGCATTCGGCAGTTTCTTTAACTCCTTTAAAATATATTGCCCTTCGATTTTTTGCTTTAAAAAGGTTACTGCCACATCATGTGCAATGGCCAAGCAACTCTTTCCACTGACATTGGTGGTTTTAAAAGCTGTGGCAGCCTGAAACAAAACAAGGAAACTTGGCCCATGGAAACAGACACATTTTAAGTAATTATTTATTAAGTTTGGAAGATTTAAAGTAATAATGGCATTTTTGCAACTAGACTAAAATTTCTAATCACCTGTAACTTCTTCTCCTTCTATACATAAGAAGCAAGAATTGCTTAATTAGGGTTAGTCAAGTTTATGATGTCTTCACTCCCCTAATTTGCATGTTACCAATTTTTGAAGTTTTAATGTCTTTGAAACTAATACAAATAAAACTTTGAAAACCAAATACGCTATTTTCATTCTTCAGTGTAATTCACCATGATATCTGTAAAATTGTAAAGGATGAAAATTTGATCACAGTAGCACTTTAAGGGGGTTTTGAACCCAACCATTGGTGTGATTTAAGGCCAGAGGTAAACCTACAAAATTTCTAATCTCAGAATCAAAGTAAAATGTCTGAATTTTGTGCATCTCTGCTTTAGATACTTTTGGTTAAATATACTACCATTTCCCTTCATGTTTTGGTGGAAGCTGAGACGTGAGGGAAAAGCCAACCAAACGTAACACAGAAGAGAGAGAATCCCCAAAGCAATGGGAACAGGCCAATAATATGCAATGCAAAGAGAGTTATTTCATACTGAAATGGGATCTTGTAACTATCTGTTCAAACCTTTGTTATTATTAATAAGTCAACTCTCCTAAATTAATGTAATAATTATATAAATCTCTAAATCAGTTTACATCATAACTAGTTATAAATACCTCCTTTTTTGAAAGCGGTTGCTTAAGGTCTTTTAAAATTTCCCAAACCGATTTTGGGATGCAGCATGCTGATTGCTGCAAAGCAGAACTGGAGTCCTGCACCCCACTGAAAAGCCTCACGATAAATGGGGCAATTTTGGACTCAAAATATTCCCAAATATCTGGGACATCCTCCTCCATGCCAGCCACTTTCATCACCTAATGCAGAAATTAACACACACAGAAAGAAAAGACACATGTATACTATAAGTCCTGTAGAATTTGATGTTATGAAAAAAAAAACTTTAGAACAATCTAAATCAGAGCAAAATCAAATGGCAACTTCATTTAAATTAAGGAATGGACAATGTCTAGCGTCCGTCTATCCAATTGGAGATGCACGCGTATAGTTGGGAGAGCACGAGGGTAGCGTAAGAGATGCTCCAGGCGTAGCCACCCAAAGTGCTCTCCCAACCATCCAACTGCATCCCCAATTGGATGGATGCAACCTAGAAATTGTCCATTGCTTTTATAACATACATAATGTAGCAAGACATTTTTCACACTGAAAAGTTGCTTTTTCTGCACTGATCAAATTGCAAATTCTCTTAACCGTGCGGGTGCTGACTATAAATATGATGACTTGTTTTTCAAAAATATTTATTTCAGACACGTTTTCTAAATCTTCATCGAGAAACCCTAACTCAAATGTTGAGTTTTTACTAGCCATTTAATAGTAACAGCTAAATTTAAGTTTTACTGGTAAAAAATTGTGAGAAAAAACATTTGCTGGCAAGAAATTTCACCAACAATTAGGTCAGCATGAACCATCTCTATGCACCATCCATTTCTTTTTCATAAAAAAATAGCCAATCAGAGCACGCGCTAGCATACAGCAATGTTACAAATGTTGTTACAATAGTACACCAGAGGTGTACATGTACATTAACAGTTCATAACTAAAACAATTTGTGATAAAATTTTTTTGAAGGTTTATAATCAGACTAATATTAAGAGTTATACCTATATAAGCATGCAACTGGTGAGCACTCTCTTGTGAACAAAGAGCTCTATTGCACTATGTTTTACAATCAACCTATTTTACTAATTTAAAACAGTCTTCTAACCTCACATGTGAACCACATCAACTTTGAATATATTTCCGGGCTTCGAATGCGCCCAGGAAACATCTTCTCAATTTCATTTGAAATTAAAGTCCTTTCGTCCATGGAGGAGGGGTCAAGGAACTTTTTTATAATGCACAGGGCTTCCATGAACCCAGTGCTTGCTTTTTTGGCAGCCAGATCCAGTTCAGCCTTTTTGATTGCCATGACCTGGCTGGGGTGCTGTGGGTTAGGCCTTTCGAACAGGAGGATAGCCTTACGAGAAAAAATCCTGAAAAAAAGAGAAATCATCAAGTCTGCAGAAAGGGAATATAATGTACAATCCGATTAAGCGTTGAATCTGGCAAGTCTGATTGCGATATTTGTAGATTGTGGGGAAAATGACAAAATGACAACCAAATTACCTTTTATCATTAGCACAAGCAAAATTGGCACTAATGACTGGTGGGCTCCTTGGATACCCAGAGGACTGGACAGTGTCTTTACCAGCCTAAAATAAGAGGAAACCCTAAACTTCTAATGAGGTGTAAAACATCACACAAATT
>NC_090890.1:5775013-5787513 GCF_036669925.1 Montipora capricornis
AAGTACTTACCTTGATGAAAGAGGTGGCGCGCCAAAGTCGTCACAGTACAGCCTGGGTTGGGGGGAGGGGATCGCGTATGAAATCGTCGCGTCGCTTAGGGGTGTAAATTTCGGATTTTGGTCTCATTTAAGGCGATTACACTGTGAAATTTTTCGTACCACTTGTCTCGCAACGCCATGTCCACAAACGTTCTCACAGTACAAAACAAGTTGTTTTACAGGTGTTCCACTGGGCAGCGTTTCATCCAACTCACCTTGTTTTTTGATGATCTCATGAGGTTAAAGGAATTGGTTGGTGCCGCAAACCTTTGCGACACAAGTTGCAGGACAGATGTTACACTGCGCAATGCTAAGAAAAATTGTTGCAACTTTTACGGAAAGTAGAACTCAGTTCTACTTTCTGCAACGGTTTCTGCAACTGGTCTCGCAACAGTTTTGTCCATTGCAAGGTATGCTACGTTGGGCTATGATTCGTGCAACTTGTCTCGCAAAGCCATCGCACTGTGTAACAGCACTGTGTAACAGCACCTTTAGGGTGGCAAAAAGCTGTCATATGTAGCCCATGTGTAGCCGTACAGGTCTCATTTAGGGTTGCACTCGAAGAAATATAAAAATATATATTTAATCCTTTTTAAATGTGGTCTCTTTTAGGGGTCAAAAAAGCCCTAGGGGTTCCTCTAGGGGCTTCCTCTAAGGGCTCCTCTAGGGGTTTAATTCAAAATTTCTGACGATTGTCCCCGCCCCTTCATATGCAATTAAGTGCCCCGTCCTGGGCATTATGGCTTCCCACAGTATGACAAAAATGCGACTGTGCTGTTCTTGTCATTTATAAATCCCAAGATGACAATGTTTGCAATTTGTAAATTGCGAAGTTGGGATTTTTAAATTGCACCCTTTGTTCTTCTTTCCTTTCATGAGATGCATTTTTACATAAATTTCAGTGTTGCATACATCATAATTTATAAATAAATTTTAATCGCAGAAGTCTTTGAATGTGTTACTTATAGTTATTGCAGAACACTGAACACTGAAAACACGAAATAGAGAAAAATATAGCGTAAATAATATTTCTACACTTGTGTCCCATACTCAGAAAGGATGGGGGAATATTAATGGCAGCAGCAAGAAACTCCCCTTGTCTTATGGTATACCCTTGTTGTTGTATGACCATCACCACTTTGGACAGGGTGATGAAACTGAAGTAAAGAGAAGTTCGTGGCCTCATGGTCAGTGTGCTCGACTCCGGATCGAATGGTCCGGGTTCGGGTCCTGGCCGGGAACATTGTGTTGTGTTCTTGGGCAAGACACTTTTAATTACTCTCACGGTGCCTCTCTCCACCCAGGTGTATAAATGGGACCTGGGTACCGGCGAAATGCTGGGGGTAACCCTGCGATGGACTGGCATCCCATCCAGGGGGGAGTAGAAATACTTCTAGTCGCTCTGCTACAGAAACTGGAGATAAGCGCCAGCCTGATGGGCCTTCTAGGCCCATAGCAGACTTTACCTTTACCTACCTAATTAGTTTACAAAGACGCGGTCAAAGTTGATGTCCTCACTTTATTGTTAGCTTTCTTCTTTTCTTTCTTTACCCTTCCCTAAACCATGGGGCCTAAAATGCATCTGTAGGTCTGTTGTGATTGGCTCTCTACTTTTTCTGACTATCTTTCCATAGTCACAATAATATGCAAGAATCTTCAGAGCACTTGTGAAGAATCTCTCACAGATATAAGGTCAGAGTAATTTTTCAACATAAATCATAATTATCCGGCTGCCTTCTTCAGTTTTTAAGTAGTAAGCAATATTCTGCTATTTTTTAATTAAGAAATTCTTACACTTGAACTTACTCAACAAAACCATCTTGCAGGTAAATTGCTTTAGACATATTTCATTGCACTACTAGCAAGATAATATATCAAACAAAGCCATACATTTGTTGTTTTTTAAGTACCATTTGAATCAACTGCATATCCATGGTCATTTTGTACCCATCCAAATTCAGATGATTCATGTCCAACCTTGAGTCGATTCATTTGCAACCAACCTGTACTCCATTCTTGTCAAAGTTAAAGGCCCACCTTCAACTGACAGGCTTTGAGTGCCATGAAGCAATTTTCGTATATGAAAATCCAGCGAAAGCTTCAATTCATCCAATCAGATCGCAATGCGAATTTCCATAACAAAAACAAGTTGTCAAAAAACCTGTCGGTTGAAGGTGGGCCTTTAATGCTAGCTGACACTTCACCAAATTGAATGCCTTTAGCATTGGTGACATGATGAATTTCGCTCTTGTCAGCCGTGGCTTAACGGTGATTGGTGCGTTTCGATGTGTGTGTTGATAGGTATTGAGAAGTTGTGACCTTTTAAACAATAAATGATCGCTGTTATAGCAGTAAAGATCTAACTTGCCTGTTACGTAAACTATTTGAAATAGGTCTTGTTTAAACTTTGGAATTTGCCTCCATGGTCCACTCTTGTTAAAGTATTTTGCACTGAATAAAGACATTGTTACACTGTCCAATTTTTTGTGTAACTTGTCTTGCAGCGTCACTACGATACAAGTTGCAAGAATCATTGCCCAATGTAACATACCTTGCAACAGCCAAAACTGTTGCGAAATGTTTTACCACAAGTACAAGTGAGACAGTTTAACACTGTTTTGGTCGATAAAACTGAATTTCCACCTCAAACAAAATGGGTATGAAACAACCATTTGCCTGGGTACTAATCATCTGAATTTGGGTAACAATTGCCAGGGTACAAAGGACTGTGGGTACAAAACAGCCGTGGGTATAAATTGACTGGTAAGCATCTGAAGGTAGTCACACATGGAAAATAAATTAAATGTAAAGGAATCAACCTTAATTTCAACCATATAAGTTGAATTGTTTCATCCTACAGGTTTCAACTTTGCCAAGTCATTTCCTGTTCTTCTCTCTGCTACATTGCTATTTCTTGTGCAGAATATCTCCCTGTTAGTGCTGCCAAATTTGTCCTTTTAGCTTTACAGATGGTTTTAAAAATTGTGGCCAATCCAGCCAAGTGTACAAGTGCATTTGTTTATCAGGTAATTTTTCTGTTCTGAAAATAATATGAAAGAATTTTGGTAAATTTTTACTTTGCGTATCTATTGAAATTTGCTTGACTTTCTCAAGCAAACTTTATCCATTATTAGTACTGTTAAAAACGTGTTTGGTGAGCTTAAACATGTTGGTAATAGTAATGACAGTGATATGGCATTTTAAATAATACTGGTTTTTTTTTCAAATATTACAGTATTTTTACTTATGTGTAAAGTGATCTAAAATAAATGCTGTATTGCTAAAAGACTTAATGGGCTACAGAGATGTTGACAAATTAGGCGATCATCTGATGAAAAGCTGAAGATTTATGTCATCTTAAAATTGATGATGTTCAGTGGTCAGCATGCCAAACTGCCACGTTTTTCCAACCTCTGTGATGTTGGTCTTCTTTATCCTGTTTTATCCTATTTACGTTTTTAATAGGGGTCCAAACCTATATTTTTTAACTTCTTTTATGATACAACGAGATGCTGTTTCTGACTGCTATTTTCTACGTAGCCTCGTAAACAGCTCCTGTACTCCTCCATCACCTCCGGCTGGCGGCCATGAAGTGGGTGTTTATGTTTCAAGAGTATTAGGTGAAAATAAGAAAAGTGTAATGCGTGGTAGCCGACAGTGCAAATATTAGAGTAGGTGGCCAAGACAATTAACCCATTGGCCAAGACAATTAACCCATTGCTTCCCCCATTGACGAGTAAAATTGTCTGGCGTTAGACAGTAGTCTAGGTTTAGGCCGGTTTGGGCGTTCAAGGGTTAAGTAGGTTGTGATTTTTGCTGGCGGCTGTCTACTGTTGACATCCCTTGAACCTTTGTGCTTTATCACAGTTAGTGGCATTAGCTAGCTGAAGTATGCAAAACTCGTAAGGGAAAATGGACGTAAAGATATAATGGTTTAATTCGACCAGTTTAACAGTTTGACAGTGGCTGCTTTGTCTAATTATTGTGGTTAGGATTTGCCAACTCATTTCCCACTTCTCTTCCTGACAGGTAGGATTAGATGGCCTTGCAAAACTGCTCAAAAGTCCCTCAACATGGAGTGTTTTATCGGTCTTAGAGAAACAGGACACAGTGAAAATGTACTTGTGTGTTTACCTCAACCAGTGTTCGTCTGAAGATAATATTGTTGATGATCTAACAATGGCCAGGATGCTTGAAGTTTTTGACAACACCAATGTGCTGGACACCTTTGTTAATTTACCCGATCCACAAGGCATTGGGCAATTATTGAAACAGCTTCTGGAGCTCTTAGCTCCCGTTACTCCATCAAGCGGTAAGTCAAACAGGCAATGGTTGTTACATTTTCTGGACTGGTGATAAATGAAGTGATCCATCTAGAATAAGGCAGTAGTGAGTCCTGGGACTCGCACAGCCAAAAATCTGTGAGTCCTAGACACAGGAGGATGAGTCCCACACCTATATAAGAGTGTACATGTACGAGTATTGTACGAATAACACATACTGACACACGTAAAGAAAAAGCTTTTTATTTCATCAGTTACTTTTAGTCCTTGACATACAACAATGATTGAAGCAGGCAATCTCAAAATCCAATTCTTGAATTCCAGCTCTTAGATTCGCCTATCTTTCTCTTTGTGTCATTTTTCTAGTGCATCATCAAATCTGAATTCATCTCTTTTTGGACCAAGCTTGACTCTAATTATTTTTTTCGAGGGCATTATTAAATTTTGGTACAGACAATACAGACCTAACGAGTCTGACTTCCGAAAACAAAGAGCGTGTGTGTATTGCGGTACAACATTTAAGTACCATTATATGAAGTATCTAAGGCGGTACATTTTAAAAAAGTGTATCGCTTTTTTAGAGCCCTAATTATGTTACAAATCTCAAACTCTAATCGGCAGTAGAGAAACAGTCGGCTATTTACACCCAAATGTCAATACATTGTGTTAGGCTACAATTCATTGACAAGGCAGCTGCAGGCATGGCTAAAAGACATTGTCCTCAGAAAAAGAATTAAACCCTTACTGCACTGCTCTCTGGCATTTTAAAGAGCAAGTGTTATTCCATCCAGCTCATAAATAAATTGCTCGGATGTTCAAAACCCAAACAGTTTAAAAGGAATAGGAAGCAGGGGAACAATACTCCCTGATGTGGTGATCTGGCCACATTTGTTCGGAAGTTGGATAGCGCTATCCACTGGAGAAATCACTATCCACTGGATAACTCATTTGGTTTTGCTAGAGTTTATCCGCTGGATAGTGATTTATCCGGTGGATAGCGTTATCCACCTTTTGAACAACCGTGGGTGTGTAGGTGCTCCAAGATTTTAGCTACGCGCACAAGACTATCACGCCATGATGATTTCAAACTTAAGGCTATTCCCAAACCGTGGTAGATTCGAATCCAAGACCTGTGAAGAAAATAAAGCCAGTAATCAAAGAAGGATTTGAAGCCCCCACCCCTGTCCGTGAAACTGCATGGGAATCCAAATGGCATCACCACTGGATGATGCCACACCTGTATTTCCTGAACTAAGAGCCCATTTGGTGTTGTCCTTTGAGGTTATGGCAGTGTTGTGATTTCTCATGTCATGATCGTCCTAAAAACAGCGTCTTCTTTTTGAAACTTTTGGATGAATGTATCTCGTCAGTGAAGAACTGTGGCCTGGTCTATCGGAAATACCCGCTGGCACCAATTCGGCTATCAGCACCTCCAATTTTGGGATATTGTACACTTCAATTTTTTTGTTAAAGTGCTACTGTGACGAAATTTGAATCTTCCCTATCGAAGCCATTTTGGCACATTAACACGTAGTCTGTACGAGAAGAAGAATGCTGTTTACCATTTTCAAATATCTCTTTTTGTTCTGGAGATATTCAAGTTTTTTTAATATGCAAATTAGCCAAGTGATGACGTCATAAACCCTACCAAATTTTGATCAAGTATGATGGAGAAAGATATCTCAGCCAATTTGTATCAGAAATACTTGGTTCTTTGCACTAAGATTCTAGTAGATGTGTTCCACAATATGAGCATACCATTTTTGTTACCATGGCAACATACTGGGTTCCAGACCTCCCTGATATTAAAAGCTTTGCAGACCACCTTTGGTGTTCTGTTTTGATATTTGCAAATGGTACCTCATCTGCATGATCCTGTCAGCATATAAAGATGTTAGGTCGAGTTTGTGGCCTTGGTAAATGTATTTCTAGCCTGCAATCACCAAAATATTGAAATCAGGTTGGAGGGGACTGGGAAAGAGTGAGTCGCCATGGGAACCAATTTTTTTACAGTCGTAGGTGTGTTGCCTTTAGAACTATCAGCTCACCAAGTTTCAATGGTCTCTGTTGCAAATTGACCGAGATAGCTCTATTTATATTCTTGATGTTCTATTGGGTTGGGTGAATGACGTCATCAGCCTTCTCATTTGCATATTTAACACATTTTTCAAACTTAAATATCTCTGGAACCAATGCAGATATTTCCAAACGGTAAACAGCGTTTTTAATGTTTCATGGTACTCTATGTGATAAACCAAAAAACTCAAGGGATAAAAATTTGATCACAGTAGCACTTTAATGACCGTGTTACCATTTGAGGAATTAAGCTGCTGGTAACATAATTTTAAGCGGTGCCGAACTGACCGCAAACGAAACCCCTATCTCTTGGCTAGGATCATGGTCTTCACATTGGTTTTTGCTAGAAAGACTCGATCGCCATGTGGACAACTGGTACTGGCCGAGGCTGTAGTTGGCGCTCTTTCCTACGCCTTCGTTTCTCCATAGTTAGTAGTTAGTCCTCTTCCAACTCTTGACATCATCTCGCTTCGAAAGCTGCCGTTCCTTCTCTGATAGTGGTTCTCCAGAGAGGCCTGCCACTTGCTGTTTCTCCCAGCGAGTGACGTCGATGTTGCACTTCTTGAGACTTGCTTTCAGCACTTTTTTAAAGCACCTTTGATGTCCCACAGGGAACTTATGAACATAAAAGATATTTGTGAGACGGGGCCTACGGTTTATAGTCCTTATCCGAGAAAACTTGAAAGTCTAACCATTTGCAGACCAAATTACAAAGGCAGCACGTTCTCCTCAGTTATGTTGAGTGTTGATCTGAACCACCGGAGCGCGGTGCGCTTATGGTAGCACGTTGACGTTTGTTGTTTTTTCTTCCGAGCTGATGTTGAGAATCTTCCGTAGACAACGTTGATGGAACTTCTAGAGAGATTTCAGATGGTGACAGTAGGGGTCCAAGTCATAGATGCATAGAGGAGCATAGGGATAACGACTGCCTTGTACATAGACTCTACATAAGGAGCTTTGTTTTTGTGCGAATATCGCGGTCCTCAAAAACTCACGTTCTGTGATGGTCTGAAGCCGGCCTGTGTCTCGGACAGCGATTTGAGATGGTAGTTCACGATACGTGCTAAAATCTTAGTTCCCGATAGTTCCCGCATTCAGATGTAACATGGTTGACAAAATTGATAACGATCCGTTTCTAAATGGCGGTGATGTTGGCATCCCTAATGGCACGACTTCATCGATCCAGACTTTGACCAGGAGTTGATGAAGCTGGATGTATGATCAAACCGCCTCCCAATTTGTAGATCTCTGGAATTCTGTCAGGGACTGCAGCCTTGTTATCTTTCATGGCCTTGGTGGCATTTCTGACCTCTTCGAGTGATGGTATGGCAGCGAGAGAGTCATCTTTAGCTCTGTTTGTGATCATGTCGAGCACACTTCTGTCGATGTAAGCCTTGTGAGTGAGAAGATCGTCAAAGTGCTCTCTCCATCTTGCTCCTATTTTAGTCTTGCTTTTCATGATGGTTGTTCCTTCCTTACTTTTCAGAGGGGCTTGTCCATGCGTGGAGGGTCCGTAGATCGCTTTCGTTGCATTAAAGAAGCCTCTGCTGTCCTTGGCATCGGAAACGCCGTAAACAAACCCCGAATAGACCCATTTCGATATATTAAAATTCAGTCTTAAGCAAAAGGTATCATCCCAAGGCTCTGGGGAATAAATATTAAACACTTAGGGTGCGTTCGATTGACCGTATTCCGGAATAGGAATGCATGGAATGGAAGTCAGAAATCCTTCGTTTTTACGTAGATTCACATTGAAATTGTCAAACACCTGCTAAAATGCTATTTTAAACATATCTTTATCCTTTTTGCTTCAAAACGCCAAACATACCGTTTTAAATCATATCTCCGGAATAGGGTCAATCGAACGCACCCTTAATGTTTGGTCCCGAGGGAAACAGTTCATTTTGTTTCCCGAGAATCTCAATGTTTCGCCGAGGTACAGCCGAGGGACCAGTCATTAAGTGATTTGTAATGTAGCACAAAAAGAAAAACGTGCAACGGCCACAGCAACAGCGGTCTTCGGTCAACAGTGCACTGTTACCCTCTGACGTCATAGATTTTGCACTGTTGCCCGCTCAGAGACTTTTGGCGGCAAACAGTTTTATTGTTAGATGTCATGTGACCTCGAAGTAACCAATGAGAGCGAGCGCTGCTGGGGAAAAAAAACTCAGCTATATATCAAAAGGATTTGTATGAGTTTATTCCCCATAGCCTTAAGATGATGCCTTTGTTTCGGACTTAATTTTAATATATCGAAATTGGTCTATTGGCCTTTTTCGATATATCAAATTTCAGCTTGAAAGATAGGTTTAGAAGACAAAAACAAAGGAAAGTGGATGATATGCAAATATTTTTCACATTCATTCCAACGTCTTTCCATTGCTTTTGTCCTCACTGCCTCAAGTCTATCAAGCTGAATATTTGATATTTCGAAAGTGGCCAATTGCGTACACTGTAAACATTTGGTGTGATCTTTTTTTTTGTTCATATGTTTGCTTTCAGTTTCTCCGCTACTGGACATACGATGGAAATCCCTGAGTATTATTTACAGACTGTTGCAGCGGCTTAAAAATCAAGATATCTCACATTTAGATAGTTTGTTCGACCGAGCTTGTTGTGATCCCAAGGAAGTTGACAAACTTCGTGCAATGTTAACAGACTCGTTTACGGAATTTTCCCTTGACACTTGTTAGCGCTGGGAAATTGTAGGTTTAGTCATAAAATCGATGCAATGTTCGTTGCAAAAACTCAAGGAACTCAAGTTACTTGCTATGGGCATTATTTTTGGACAGCCTAGGTAAAAGCCTTTTAAATCGGTTTTCAAAAGAGTTATTTCGCGATTGCTTTTAAATTTTATTTTAGCGATAGAGTCTGGCCGGATCGCAGCCAATACACTCTTTCTTTTTTATAAGAATATCGAGGCTGAAATTTGCGAAGTTTTGAGAATATTTTAAGAATAAACCTGAGGCTGAACTTGTGAAAAGAAGATATAATTTCGTGCGTTGAAAATCTGTAAATACAATATATTTGTGTGAGAAATGCGTTTTTTTAATTTTAAAGCCAAAACGGCCAAGTGTCGTCTGACGTGACATCTGCAACGAACAGCGATGGAGCACGTGCACGAGGTAACGCGATACAGATCTGGACACCAAACACTTACTCAAACGGAAATGTCATACGCTAAAATCGGCAGAAAAATAGGACTATTCAGCCTAGGTCGGAAAAACAATATTCTTATAGCAAAAATAGCCTGCGTAGCTGACTTGATGTTTTATCGCAGGATTATCTAAACCTCGCGAGTTCGATGGTTTTGGCGCGAGTAGGCTTTTCAAAACACAACGAAGCAACCGTCGATTTACTCCCGCAATAAAATATCCCGCCAGCTGCGCAGGCTTTAGCAAAAAAGAGTGTAATAGGTGGTTAAGGGAACTGGGCACTTTGTTTATACATGTTATTTTCCCAGAAATCTACGATAAAGAAATACAAATATTGAAAAATTAGACCCTACATTTTCCCTCCAAATTAGGAAATAGAAAAATGTGGTACAGAATAGCATTACTAGGGAATGGGCATTCCAAAGCGAAAACAATTTATGGCGCCGCTCCTTCCAATTCATGATTAAAAAACTCCAAGAGACAGGAAGGAAAGTTTAAACTATTTTCATAACAGATTAGTAGGAGTAGAGAATATCCGTTTACGTCTGGAGAATTTCATTATAATTCCATACATCCAATTTATAATTTTTTATTCTGAAGTATCAAAGTGCGTGTCGCACCCTGCTTGTCGCACCCTGCTTGTGGTTGTTTGTCTTCAGGTTGACTGGAAAGAAGCTGTGATGGGCGTGCATTCACCAGAAATGAGGGCATCCCGGGGGGGAGGGGGAGTCCTTGTTTTCTTGTTCCCATTGAAAATTTTCTTGTGTTCCCTTGTTCCCAAAATTACTTCCAAACTATTTTTCTGCTTCATTGATCCCTAAAATTGGTTTACGTACCCTTGCACCCTAAGATAGTTTTGCTTCGTTTCCCTGTTCCCCAGTACAAATTAGCTATGTTCTCTTGACCCCCGGGAGACCCTCAGGAATGATATCTCCTTTTTTCAGATTCCTAAGTGGCCGTTCACCACTTTTCCACCCCGTTAACCAAGAATTTTCTTGCTTTGTCTGACTTGCTTTTAAATTTAGAAATTAAATCGAATAAAGACCGTTCTAATAAATCTACTAAGCTGTTTGATATGCGATCCAGAGTTTTGGGTGTGACAGATCATACAATCCTCCTGGCATTGCTTTCCGGTGATAATTTTGTTTGTGATGAATATTCGTCGATATGTCAAAAATTATTGCAGAGGATTTCCCCGTTTTGAAGTTTTTAGAGGTAATAGGGGAAAAGCTATTAATTGTCTCGAAGGATTTGAGACCCGGGTTTCAGACGCTGTGTTCAGAGGTCACGTATGTGCGTCGCACAGGAAGATAAAGATTTTAAAATATATGTTGCGCTTTGTTAAGCTTCGTTTTCCTTTTGCTTTTTTTCACCCAGAATATTGTGACAATCGATGACAAGTGAACCATCCTGAAAGAGAGTTTCATGTTGATCTTTCCCGCCGCAACCTAAGCCGAGAATATTGCACTTTCAAAGGTCATATTTCTGTACGAGATTATCAATGTACGTGGAATTGTCACACTTCCCCTTGATCTGGCTCTGTTGAAGCAAAATCGACGAAGGAAATTCCTTCACAACCATAAGTCGTGCATTAGAAATGGGTAGGTTTGGAGTTTGGAGTGGGAATTCGGTTATAGTTTTGAACTGTGGACTACTGAGGAAGACAAATCGCCAAGCTATCGTGCAAAATCTTGATACCTGATAATGAAGCGGACCGTGGTACTGTTGTTATAACAACAAGATGAAGAACGGCGTTGTTTTTACGTCATTACCGACACTTGCCGTTCACATTTCCCGTTCTTGATGAATGTTTTGAATGTCCTGCGCCAGAATGGGCTAAAATTATGACCAAATAAGGTGACGTAAATGATCTTGTGGCTGCTGCTGCACACTACATAATTGCTATTTGCCCTGCCCCTTTCTCACTTTTGAATAGCTGTCCAAACAGACGACCGACGTGTGATTCCCGCTCGTGAGATTAGGACGCTTTGATTTTACTAAACAACAAAGATAATGGCTGATGAAGACGTTGCTGCCTTGGTTGTGGACAATGGCTCCGGTATGTGCAAAGCCGGTTTCGCCGGAGACGATGCTCCCCGAGCAGTTTTTCCTTCCATCGTTGGCCGTCCAAGACATCAGGGTGTCATGGTTGGTATGGGTCAAAAAGACTCGTACGTCGGCGACGAAGCTCAGAGCAAGAGAGGTATTCTGACTTTAAAATATCCCATCGAACATGGCATAGTAACTAACTGGGATGACATGGAAAAGGTAAGCTACGATTTCTTTAGGAAGTATCATTGTGGTGGCATTTTCTAATAATGAATTTACTAAATTCCCAGATCTGGCATCACACCTTCTACAACGAGCTACGCGTCGCACCCGAGGAACACCCTGTCCTGCTGACAGAAGCTCCCCTAAACCCAAAAGCCAACAGAGAAAAAATGACACAGGTATTCTTGTTCATTTTCTATCTTGCTTGTATTGAAAAATATTGGTAGGAAACGAGTAAACAAGAACATACAAAATCTAGCCATTCTATGGAAAGTGTCAATCCTATGTTGACAGGTTATGTGATATGATATGTTTTCTGCGATTTAAAAGTAACTGAATGACATGTTTCATTCAATGGTTCGCGTCTATATGTTCGACGGAAAGTAATGACAGAAAAGCAAATTCACGAAATATTATTTTAATACTTATTTACTTCGAAATTTAAAATTTGGGGGTTAAAGTTGTTTTGGTTAAAATTCTTTACTGTCAAGTTGCCAGCTATGAAAACTCAAGGCCCTCCAGAACACTCTCCTCAGTCTCTGGGGCAAGGCCCATCCATCTGAAATTTGCATAAAGTTATTTAATTATTACAGTAATTGATTGTGGGCAAACAATAAGTGTAAGACAATTTTAAATAAGGCAGTTAATTAGAAACATTACAGAGTAGTTAACTCAA
>NC_090890.1:5792513-5795013 GCF_036669925.1 Montipora capricornis
TTTGTTTCACTTGTTATCGTACATATGATCATAAAAACAGGAATCCAACACTGAGAAAATGGGATCGATAGAGCTTTTTCTTTATCCAAAATGCTAATGAGTCGATATAACACTAAAGAAAAGGGAATTTGAAAAAGAGAAAATTCTTCTTGACTTATTACAGCTCAGTTAATTAACTGAAAAAGTTCCATTCTTATACAAACCAATTTTCACATTTCATCAGAATCCTGGGAGGTTGCAATTAAAGGAGTTCATCTAATGCTTCAACGAATTTATTGCCGCTAGGGATTTCCGTTTCCAATTCATCTGCAAGCTTTCGCAACTCCTTCACTTTTTTGGGTTCGTTTCCAGGAATACCTCTCCGAGCTGCATGAATTTCCTTCGAGTTAGTGGCTAAGGTATAGATATCCAAGGGTAGTGTAGCAACACTCAAAGCAAAGCCACCAACGTGAGCGATTTTACCGACTTTGGAGAGACCACGAAATAGCGCTTCACCGCCTTCGGCAGCTGCCCTCGCACCAACCTTGTACCCTACTGCTGCACAGGTCTTTAAAATGGAAACAGTACCAGCACCCGTTTTGAGTACATTGTATTTGATGTTTTTCCGGACTTCTCCTTCAAACTCTTTGCGAAGCTTTTCAATGGCTTCGGAGGCATGTCGATCTTCATTAATGAGCTTTTGAGCTGTGTTTAACGTGTCCTTTTCGATGAAGAGTTGAGTGAGAGAGGAACCAGCGTTTACAACTCCACCGGTGGCCGCCAAAGCTGCCCCCATTCCAGCAGCAACAAGGATAGATGCTCCACCGGTTACAAAGGAAAGACCAAATCCTACACCGCCAACTAAACCCCCAACAATTGCAGTAGAGCTCCCGGCCACTTGGGCTTTGCAAATATTGTTGTGGTGCTTCAGCAATTTACCAGCCAAGACTCGCAAAGCATGAACAGTTGCTTTTCTCCTTGGAATCCAATCGCTAATCATAGATTTCAACGCATTGGCTCGTGTAAAAAGTTCACTCTTACACTCCATCTTAGACGAGTCTCAGCCGTCACTTCCGCGATATTCGCGGAAGAACCTGAGAACGAATTACGTTACATCGCGTGACAAGAGTGCAGGCCCGACACTTGATCTCACAACCAGTCTCGGTGACACAGTAAGCGATTTTTCCAGGGTTAATACAATCATGTCAACTAGAAAAACTCCCTTGATCGTAGACAACGGTTCCGACTCAATCAAAGCCGGGTATGCCAAAGAGGAAGCCCCCTACACGGTGCTTTCAACCATTCTTGGTCAAACAAAAGAAGCGAAAAGGCTGGAGGTTCTCGATCGACCAGCAGCGTACATTGGAGAAAAAACTGATCCTGAGAGATGTGAGATAGATCTTATACATCCCATCAAGAATTCAATAATCAATGACTTCGATGCTATGGAAGAGGTGAGTTTCTATTTAGCCAAAAAAAAAAAAAAGCAACTAAGACGATGCATGCATGCCATGACAAAAAAGAAGTGCACTGAATTTTTCATTACTCAAGATTCCTGTGATCGATTTGCATTTATATTACCGTTTGCGCCAAAAGCAAAAATGCGATCCGCTTATTTAGGTTTCCTAAACGGATTGGATCTCTTTCACCCACCGAAGAAAACGATGACTGTGTTAAAAATATGCCTTGAAAGTTTTTGAATAGCGTTAATTCCTGTATAATTAAACAGGAGGGAGTCCTGACTTTTCGAGTATTTCATTACAGATATGGCGTTACACATTCAGTACCAAGTTGAACGTTAACCCTGAAGAACATCCGATCCTGTTAACCGAAGGTCCTTTCAACCCTACAGCAAACAGAGAGAAAACAACACAGGTATTTAAGGATAACTTTCCATTCAGACTGTGATAGCGTGACAAATTAAAGTGGACAGAGTGCTTGCTGAGTCACGCATATTGTGATTTTTTTCGTTGAACACCTGAGAGAGACACAGGAGGTCCTTGTCAAGAAAAAATCGGGCCGAAATTAAAAAAAAAACATGTTTCCCAATACGGATCGACTTAGGTCGGTGAGTATTTTTGTACAACAGTTTTTCTAGGCGGTTAAAAACGGAAGGCATCTCACTGAACTTTGCATAAACTGCATAATAGTGCAGTTTCCAGTTGAATGACGTTTTGCGATCTCACTTTAGTAGACCAAAGCCATCATAACGAGGCTCTGAAGAATAAACTCATAAAAATCCTTATATTTATTCCCCTGAGCCTCGAGATGATGTCTTTTTGTTTTAGACTGAATTTTAATATATCGAAATTGGTCTATTAAAGTGAACAAGTTCACAAATTAAAGACCCACCTTCAACCGACAGGCTTTTCGACTGTTTGTTTTTGTTATGGAAATTCGCATTGCTTGTCACAGCGATCTGATTGGATAAATTTCAGCTTTGGCTGGATTTTGTTCTACGGCACGCATAGCCTGTCGGTTGAAAGTGGGCCTTCAAGACGGTTTTTTAAAGTCAAACACT
>NC_090890.1:5800013-5802513 GCF_036669925.1 Montipora capricornis
CGGTAGGTTTGTAGTGCACACTAGTACATAGCACGTTGCCTCTAATAGAAACCTTGATATCTAGGAAAGCCAATGAAGTTTCCGAAATTTCCCAGGTATATTTAAGAGCCGGATGAAAAGAGTTGACGGAGGTTATAAATTGATCGAGTTCTTCTCTGCTGGATGAAATAGCGCCGATGCAGTCGTCGATGTAGCGAGCGTAGAGTTCAGGTTTGGGGCCGTTGTACTGATTAAAAAATTGGTGTTCAACATATCCTACAAAAAGATTGGCATAGCTATGTCCCATTCTTGTGCCCATCGCTACACCATTAATTTGTTTGTAATAGTTGCCGGCGAATGAAAAACAGTTAAGCGTTAAAACTAGTTCGGCAAGGCGGAGGAGCGTTTCCGAGCTAGGTTCTTTGACAGTGCGTTGATCGAAAAAGTGTTTAAGTGCTTGAAGACCTTCACTATTAGGAATGACTGTGTATAGAGATGTAATGTCCATGGTGAAAATAAGTTTGTCTTGGCCGAAGAAATTGAAATCGCGGAAAATTTGTAGTGCGTGTGTACTGTCTTTAATGTATGATGGCAAAGATTTGACGATAGGCGTCATAATCCTGTCTAAGTAGCTAATTCATCTTTCAAATCGGCACCCTTAATCCTCACGGTATTAACGAACGCTTTTCATTTAACTAATATATTCCTATTTTTCACGTTGTCATGTTACCACCAATAGCGTAGCTCCTACTCTACTATAAAAACTACACGTAACCCATAATCCCTCGATTCGCTCTGACGAAGGGCTAACGCTCGAAACGTCAGCTTTTAGAATCTCTGTACGGTGGCCAATTTACATTATCAACTCCGTTGATAAAACCAAATTTTTGTATACTACTTCCCCACCGACGCAGCACCACAGTTTCTTTAGAAACTACCCCTTCATTCGTATCGAGTCAAGTTTTCTTTCCTTTTGTAATCCTCTTGCGTAATTTAACAAGTAAAGAAAAGTAAAGAAGCCATTTCCAATTTTTCAAAGAGAAGAATGTTTTGTCAGTGTGGTGGAAATTTATTCCTGTTATTCTCCCCCTTGTATTAATGAAATCCCCATTTCGAGAGATAGGATTATGCATCGTTCTTTTCCCCGATACAGCTACTATGGCGCACCTTAAGCTGAAGTTCCCCTTAAAATTTACTGAGAAATGGTTTTGCCCATTAAAGAGTTCCTTGCACGTGGCAGATAAACGAGAGTGAAACTAGTTTATGCCATTAGATTGCTTTCTTGAGAAAACTCTAGCGTCCCTCAAATCTACTAATTCATTAAAGCTATCTTCTAACAGAAGTCACATTTTAAAATCGAAAGAAAGCGGCGCCCAGACATTTGGTGATGTGTTGAGTGAACGGGATTTAGAAGCCACACAAGCTGGGCTTTTTTCCATGGTTCTAATCAAAAGCACTGGCACTGCCACGCCTTTTCAGTGAAAGGGCAGATGCTGGGAACTTTGACACAGTCTCCACTTCCATAACCGAGGCTTTTGCACCTAGGAAAGTGATAATCGTTAATTAGTAAACATGTTTGTGTTTGCTCGGTTGACGGAGAGAGGAAAAGAGACCTCTGCCTTTCATCGAAAACTTTGGTGAGTCAACCGTGGTCCACGATCTTGGACGGCACTGCTCAACTTATTGCATGCTCCTTTTAATGCTTAATACAATCAGTTCCGACACAGCGCAGAGGTCTCCTTAATACCGGAGCGTTTTCAG
Source organism: Montipora capricornis (assembly GCF_036669925.1). NCBI lineage: Eukaryota > Metazoa > Cnidaria > Anthozoa > Scleractinia > Acroporidae > Montipora > Montipora capricornis. The sequence continues at coordinate 5,801,754 of NC_090890.1, forward strand.
TAAGGTGCGTTCTTGTTGCTTTCCTCCCTTCTGCAGCTTTATCCATAAACGACAAGGATCCGGTGGGAGGGGGACTGTATTTGCAACCTTTTCTAAGTCAATTATAGTCTCCTTCGCGGCCGTTTTTGGGATGTCACGTAACGCTTCCCCGAAAGGATCGAAAAGGAACCTGACCTTCTGGATGGCATTTTGTAGCAAGCGTTTGAATGCGCCAATTTTATTTCTGCGCAGAGCTTTCATTGATTTTTACCCCATTTGTCGTGGTGCGGGAATACACAGATTGGCCTTCATGCACTCTCAGGGAGTGCTTGTGTCCCATATCTTGTCCTAATGTTATTGTGACTTGTTTTGAACTCAAAATAGTCGTTTGTGTACCTTTCATCACAGGTCTGCCAAATTATTCCGGTGGCAAAGGAGCTCCATCTAGTGCACCTGCTCCATGTCTCCCAACATCTTCCTGACATGTAAGATACCGGCAGATGTGTTTACCAGTTAGGTCGATTGGTTTTGAAGATACGACGGAACTTTTAACAACCTTTAATTTCATTGTTTTTAACCCGAGGTTAGTTTAAGGACGGTACCTACTAATTCAAAGGTATTTTGCGCAGTTTACTGAATATGAGGGAAAAGCAGATCTTAACAAGTGTTATTGAAATCCAAAAAGAAAAAATTGGGGGTAACAACGCATTTTTCGAAGATAATTATTAATTAACAATATTTGTAAAAAGCTGTAAAATACAAAGCAATGTATGGCGTTCTT
>NC_090890.1:5807513-5810013 GCF_036669925.1 Montipora capricornis
CCACATTTACCGTGGATAATGCACTAGTCTAATATACACTTATATCATAGAGTCAGTGGTTCCAAAGGTTGACAAATAAACAACAAAGCTACTGAATATTTAGCGTTTTTTCATGCTTTGATTTATGAAACTTCCCCCTGGAAAACATGGCATATGGGATTTTCCCTCAAAATAAAAAGTTTCTGGAGAAGCATGCCCCCAGACCTCCCTAGAGGCTTGCACCGAAAGCGCTCGTCTCATGAAGCGTTCCTGTTCGTACCTACAAGGAAAAACCACGCTACGACCTGAGCTTGTCGTTGGTAGAAGCGAGTGATTTTGCTTTTAAAACTTTGACCCGGGCCCGTGATCTTTTTGTCTTTTTGTTTTGAACACCTGTTAGGTTGTGTCATGTATCAGTGAGATACATGTAGCTGGCTTTCTAAATGCTTCGTTTGCCTTGCCTTTTTTCAGCGTTTCTTAGCAGATCGTTATGCTCTTTGGAGGGGTTTTGCTGTTTTTGCCTTAATTTGTTTCACTCGTTCTTCCGACTGTTGCAGCGTTTATTGGTTTGTTGCCATGAGGTAGGTTGGGACTGTCTCAAATTTTAGGGATACTAAAAGGGATCCCTGAAATGTTTAATGCAGCAAGAAGGGATCCTCCAATTTTTTTGCATAGTAGATAATTTCTCATCAGTCCCCACCGCCCCCCTCCCAACCAGTTTTTGTGAACGCTCCCTCAATGGAATCTTCAATTCATTCCATCCAGCACAATTGTATTCTATCTCAACGCTATTCTCTTTGTCTATGCAACCACAAGTCAAGCGTGAATTCAATTTTAATGCTGGAAACAAAATGTCTTTGGAAGTTGATTTTAATCCAAGAGAGCATTGACTGATGAAAATCATTTGCCCAAGATACATTGTTTGTATAGTGAGTGGAGGGAAAGATTGTCCTCTTTATGGACGGTCTATGCCGGCATAGTTAATTATGGCTATGAAACTCGATAGGTTTCTTTGTTTTGTGTTTTTGTTCGCTGTTTTGGCCCATACACAAACCGCACCCTTTTTTCTAAAAGACAGTCAATCAAAAGATTCGATTAATTTATCCAAAAGTCAGTTGCGAACCGAGGACAAAAGATTGTGCACGATCACTGTCAAGTTAACATGCAGTGCGAAAATAATGTTCTTACTTTTGAAGTTTTCGGGGTTTCACAAGTCCATCTATCCGAACTATGATCTTATTTATTAGATGCTTCGCGGCATCATAGCTCTATATGGATGGAACTTATTAAAATGCTAGTTAAAAGTGTTGCTGCCGTGAAATGGCTTATTTCCGCTAGGTACCTAAATCGCCGGATACAAATCAGCAAGAAACTACGCTACTAACTTGATAGAAAAGGCGCGCGATGATATTTATCAGTAACTTATTCAAGAAAATGGTTCTGGTTAAAGAAAGCTCTTTGAGATATCAAAGCAGTTGCTAAATCAACGCTCTGACACTCCATTACCTCCTCATATGGGCAAATCAATGTTAGCGAATGAGATGGGGAATTTCTTCGTTGACAAGATTAGTAATATCCGATCCAAATTCAAAGAATGTATTACTCCGGATTGTCACAACTGTCAACCTGTCATGGACTTACACTTTCCATCACTGAATTGTTTTAAACCACTCACGGATAGGGAGTAGGCTTACAATATCATCATTTAGAAGGCTAAGAAATCTTGCGCCCTCGATCCAATTCCTACTCCTTTGGCCCCAGTTTTTTGCAAGGGTGGATAGCGCTATTCACTGGATAACTCAATTGGTTTTGCTAGTGTTTAGAGCGGTTTTCATTTGAGTGTCGAAAGTAATTATATAGCGAATTACTTTGGCTTTGCATTAGAGCGGTTTTCAATTGAGTGTCGAAAGTAATTAGCGAATTACTTTGGTTTTGCATTAGAGCGGTTTTCAATTGAGTGTCGAAAGTAATTAGCGAATTACTTTGGTTTTGCATTAGAGCGGTCTCCAATTGAATGTCGAAAGTAATTAGTTCTCGCGCCACTTTTCCAACCAATCAGAAGTGAAACCAAAACCAATCGTGGTTCGCACGTGCACATTTTCCGCGCTTTGTGTCGGCTACGTGTAATTGCTTCGAGTTTTGATTGGTTTACAGGATTGTCTCCGTCCTTTTTCATTGACTAAAGTAATTAACTTGGTTTTGGTTTTACGACACTCGATTGAAACTCGCTCTATCCGCTGGAAAGCGATTTATCCGGTGGAAGCTTTAGTTGTGCCGATCCTTAAGAAGCCTGGCCTTGATCTTGTTTATAAAGACTACCGGCCTGTAAGCAATCTTTCGTTTATCTCGAAAGTCATTGAATATGTCCTTATTGACTGAGTGGGAGGGCCGGACGGGGAAATATTTGGCGTACGGACTGAGCGTAGCGAGACCCGCGCGCTATGACCGAGGGCCAAATATTTCCCCGTCTGGCCCGCCCTAAACTCAGTCAATAAACATTTTATCATATGGGCTCTTTACA
>NC_090890.1:5825013-5835013 GCF_036669925.1 Montipora capricornis
GCAAACAAGACCTGCTAAAAGACTGACTTATGACGTGACTTATAACGTTTCCCAGCGAATATTTTGCGGACATTTAACTGACATCACATACGACACGATGACCTAGATGATAAGATCATTCTAGTACACATTCATTTTCACCGAAAAAGCATTCTGTGAGTTTTTAGTAAGTTTCACTCACGTAAACAACTTCATAAGGACTTGAAATGCGTAGTTGACTCTTTGGAGCCAGACATCATTACCATTACCCTTTTCTTTGAAAGTCTGCAACAAATAGACCATTTTCGAATTCTCACGGCTGGACTGAATCTAGCATGGAATGGAGGGTAATGCGGGCAAATCTTTTCAAATGCAAATTAATTTGCCTGCATTAGCCTCCATTTCATGCTAGATCCAGTCCAACCGTTAGAATACGAAACTGGCCTATTGGCCGACAACCTTGAAGTCGGAAACTTTATGAAGCGAACCAAGAGCCATACAGGACAGAGTCCATTATGGCTCTTGAGCGAACTTACCAATGGAATTTTGGGCTACTGACTCATCCAAAACAGTAAAAGCTAACGTCAAAGCGAGTACAAGCTTGACCCCTCCAAAAAATACCTGGTAAAGAAAACAAGAACAATATCGGCAACATATTCTCGAGAGTGAAATTACGATAATCATGATCACCCAGCGTTGAATATATGATAATCCTAATTACATCACATATACACTGGTCCAAAGACCACTCGGGGCAGTGAAAAAAGGAAAAAATATTTATGTCTTTCGGGCTGCATTTGAAATGGGAGCTTCGGCATATAGGAACAGCTTCTATTCACTATATTACAATGAACAAGTTACAAAGTTTCTTCAATATTAGGTATTTGTTGCCGGGAATCTAGAATAGGATCCCTATTATTTAACAATGATTAGGCCTAAGCGCTGATTTCAAAATGGTTAGCTTTGTTTTAAGTGTTGCCGGATCTTTCTCGTTAGCTGTCTAAAATTATTTGTTAGCGAGTGTTATCGCACGTTTACGGCCCGGCCTTATGACAAATAAATTAGATTATCATGTTTAAAAATTTTGTCTAAGCAAACGGCAACTGACTGGTCTAGTGGTTAGGAGCGGTGACAAGTGAGCAAATAATCGTGATTCGGGCCTCGAGTCCGGATAGCTGTGTTGTGTTTTAAAAGAAAAATGTTCAATTCCCAGAATTCCTTTCAATTGTCAGTGTCATAAAATAATGATAATCGTATATTCAAAGCCGGTTGATACTGTGTGATTATCGTAATAGTCTCGAGAATGAGTTGTTATTGGAGTGCAAATCTCCCCAGCTCCCTCTCGGGTGGGGAAATGAAAGACCCTGGGAACGAGGGTAGCCATCCTCTAACCTCTGAAATGACGATCATCGACAATTCCTAATTTTCTCTAAATTGACTACTATTGTCAATTAAGGACGTTTAGCGCTTGATAGGGATTATGAGAAATGAACATCTATTTTTCAAATCCGAACCCCAATGCCTGAAAGCGCAGGACTCGAACCTCGATATGTTTGATTAACAACCCTTTCACTTAACCACTAGACTACCACACTGCTAACTTCCAGAACATAATTTTCTTAAATATGACAATTTTTTTTTACGAATAGCGCTGTGAACGTGTATTTATCACCCGCTGAGAAACAATTAAACAGGAGAAAATGTCATTTTAAAATCAAGCACTAGACGTAACCACTATTCGCATGTATGATTTCATCATACCAATTGGTGTTGGTAAATAATCGGTACAAGTGTCAGCCAGTTGATCTGTAGTGGTCAAGTGGATAAAACAGTTCCTTCAAAGTGGGTTCTCTGGTTTCAAATGCCTTCCAGGGACTGATGCAACTTTTACTTTTTTCTTTTCATCTGCTACCACAAGTCCTGGGACAGAGTAATCTAATTAGGAATTTACGATAATTGTCATTTCAGAGGTAGAGGACATGTTCCGTTTCCACTTGTTCATTGTTTGCCTCCCACGCAGACATTCCTAGTGCTTCGTCAGGCGTTCCTCCCTCACGAACGTGTGCTGAAACGAAAAACCACTTCCGTTCTTTACGGACCAATCAGAGGCCGTTTCCAGTTTTGGATGAACTCGTGTTTTGAAGGGCATTCTTTCCCAGCATGTGATTGGCTATCTACAACACAATTAGTCAATGCTGATTGGTTTCTTTAAATAGAGGTAAACGAAAGTGGTTTTTCGTTTCAGCAGAAGTTACTGGGGGAGGAACGCGTGACGAAGCCCCAGGCTACAATAGTTCATCGTAAACTTCCGTAAATGTGGGAAAAAGCTGCCAAAAATTCACGCAACTTCTCAAGATATCAGATAGAATCTGAAAAGATATGTAAAATTCAGAGCGATTCCTTGAGAAAGCTCAGCCGAGGGAATTCAAATTTACTATCAAATTACAGCACCAGCTAAGCGGAAATTGATGATCGACTTTTGGTTTCGAGATCGCCTAGATTTTCTGCATTTATGTCGGGGAAAGTTCGAAAAATCGCGCTGAATCCCGCTCAACTGGTTTACCCAATCTTTTTCAAAAAGGCGACAACGAGTAATTGGTAAGCTCTCCTCTCTGCAAACAACACGTTCCCTTAATTAGGGCGCAAAATTCACGGAAACAAAATACTGAACACTGTTAATTATGCTCGGCGAACTCCAGAAAGTAAAACTTGATTTCCGTCTAGAAGATGGAGTTAAAAACAAAACAATGTTCAGAAACACATTTAACACCACTTTCAAAAACTAGTAGCTGGCTATCCCAGAATAATCGCCGCAAAACAATCATAATGAAAAATGCTCCTACCATAAGGAATTACAGGTTACTCTGAAGAATCTGTACGGTGGTAGATCCTTGAAAAACTGACGTCTCAAAAAGTGTTAGTCGCGCATATAACTGCAAAGATAAATCACCTTTACCCTTTGACTTCCATGATCTAAAAGTTCATTCTCCTAACTACATCCATACATTCGTTCGTTGGCTGGTCATAAGAATTTGGCGTTATAGCAGGATAATATCCTTGAGCTGATAGTAATCTTCATTCTCAATACCTGTCCACCTGACCGTGTATCGAAAATGAGAGGTGAATTTACATACTGATCAATCCTGGGAGTCAAGGGTTAAATATGTTCTTGTGTCTGATTGGTACATGCGGAAAGAAGGGGGAACCTGGAAACTAGGTTGAACTACTTCCGCGTTTCTTTCTCAAAAATACAACTGCGGAAATTGATGACCGATTTTGGGTTCGAGATCGTCTACATTTGTTGCATTTTTGTTGGGGAAAGTTCGAAAAATCGCGCTGAAATCTCGCTCGACTGGTTTACCCGATCTTTTTCAAAAAGGCGACAACGAGTTATTAGTAAGCTCTCCCTCTCTGTAAACAACACGTTCCCTTAATTAGGGCGTAAAATTCACGGAAACAAAATACTGAACAAAGTTAACTATGCTCGGCGAACTATAGAAAGTGAAACTTGATTTCCCCCTAGAAGATGGAGTTAAAAACAAAACAATGTCCAGAAACACATCAGAAAAAGAAAAACCGTCGGCGCCAGAATGCCAGAACTACCGAACGATGGTTTTGTTTGACCGCATTCCTCGTTATATCAACAATATCTGCACCTTTCTCCATAAAGGTGCAGGTCTTGACATTAGAAACTTCTATAGAATTCTAGAACTGTTCTAGTTAGAAGAGCTAGGGATCGTTTGATATTCTAGAACTTTAGAGATTTTAGAACCCCCAAAAGATCTTACATATTCTAGAGCTTTAGAAATCTTAGACTCACAACATGGACCATGGATATTCTAGAACTGTAGAACGTTTAGAGATTTAGAAGCCCCAAAGCCCCTCAGTCTTTTTAAAATAACTCTAAAATAGAAGATAGCTATAGATGAGGTGACAATATCAAACGATCCCTTTGGGGCTTCTAAAATCTCTAAACGTTCTAGAGTTCTAGAACATCCATGGTCCATGTTGTGAGTCTAAGATTTCTAAAGCTATAGAATATGTAAGGTCTTTTGGGGGTTCTAGAATCTGTAAAGTTCTACAATATCAAACGATCCCTAGCTCTTCTAACTAGTCTCGTTCTTTCATTCAAATTTGAGCTTTCATGTTACAGTTCGGTTAATCACACTCTTTACGAGATAAGTGTGATGAATATAGCACTCGTTTACTGATTAAGCCTGAGCGCTAGTTTCAGTGATTAGGGCTAAGCACTCTTTTAAAATTTTAGCATTCATTTTACGGTTCGGTTAATTACACTTTTTACCGAGATCGTGTAAAGAATACAGCACTATATCCGACGAGTCGATACTAATTGTTGGCTTTTCCAACTGTTGAGGTGTCGAGAGGGTCGCTAAACCACAACGTTCCTAGGATTACAACTTCAACTCAGTTTAATGGCATCTTCAATTCCTTCCACTCCGCACAACTATATTCTATCTCAACTCTGTTCAAGCACAAGTCAAGCGTGAATTCACAATCAACTTCATTGGCATAACGTGTCGTTACAACTGAAGCTGATCTGCGTCTTCCGCTGCGTTTCTTAATTCACACTTGACAACTGAATCAATGACATAATAAAATTGCACTCCGTAAACGAAATACAATGAATTGAAACAGTTGTGCAAAGGAGCAAAGAATAAGTCCCTAAATGCCAGAACTACCATACGATGCGTTTGTTTCTTATTTCACGCGACTTTTCCTAGTTACATCCGACGAGTCTTCTCCAACTGTTAAGCTGTCGAGAGGGTCGCTAAGTATGGAGACTCAGAGTACAACTTCAACTCACTTTTAAAGCATCTTCAATTCATTCCATTCAGCACAACTGTATTCTTTTTCAACTCTGTTCTCTCTATATATGCAAGCACAAGTCAAACGTGAATTCAATCAACTTCAGATTGTTTTTAATTCTAGACACAATTTTGCAGAAAGCAACAGCTGATAAAAATAATTTGCCCAAGATACGTTCTTTGTAGTGAGTGGAGAAAGATCGTCCTCTTTCCTTTGCCTTGAAGCAGCCAACTGAACAGATGGTTTGCAACCAATCTCTTGAGACAAAAAATGTATTATTGCTGGGAGTCGAACAAAAGGAGCTAATGAGAGATCTTTTGTTTTCATTCACCAACATGGCAATGATGACGTAACGTGTAAACCACTCATATAAAATGCTAATGCGTTTCGGCCACGAAATCGCTTATTTTCTCCACGTGAAAGATACAGAAAATTATATCCGGGTAGGTAATTCAGTGCAAAAGGAGGTAAGAACCAAGCATTGTGCATTGGTCAATGATCGAAGAAAGTCCCAGATAGCCAATAAATGTGAGCCTTGGGTGCCGCAATTTTCACGTGATTGAAACGCGTGCGTTGCTTCTAGGGAGCTTACGCACGCGCGTTTTTGAGACGCGGACGGGAACCAGAAGTGACTTGTTTTCCCTTTTAACTTGTCTTCACACAACCACATTTACCATGCTAAGTATCTTTTGTCCATTAGAGATTATCAGTATAAAAATCTGGGAGACACCATTGTCCTGGCACGCTAAATATCCTCTTCCGGTTGCCGTCCGCGTCTCAAAAACGCGCGTGCTTTTACGACAATGTCATCTCGAATTTTTCTCATGAATCTTTAATACTAAGTGATCACGTGGTTTTTTCTCGTGCAATTTGGAATAAACACTCGTAAAGCTTTTCAAAGACTACAATTTGCACTCGTCCATCAGACGCGTGTAATTTTGTTGCTCTTTAAAAAAATTACTCGAGCTTATTTATTCCAAATTTCACTCGAAATTCATGATTAGCTATACTAACATTTTAGTACCACGGTAACAATGACATTCAAATAAACGTTCTAAGGCAATGGAACACATTCCATTAATAAAACAGGTCCACAGTAGGCAGAAAACCAACATGCTGCAGATAAAAAGAAATTACTGTAGGATTTGGCCAATTACTGGGTTTTATTAACCTCTCACTGCCTCCTGTAACAATGTTCTTGTTTCCTTACAGCGAACCCTCCGTCCATTTCATATAAACTCTGACTGTTCCACGAGTTATTCTGTTTCAAAAATCAATCAGGAGATACATTTGTCAGAAGCTGATGGACATAGCGCAGCTATTTATCTAGCCTGAGACTGAGCTTTGATGTTAAATGCCACAATCTTGCCGAGGATCTATCGGCTTCCTTCTTTTCCCTCAAGATGGTTTTATTTCCCACAGTTCCTGAAAAAGAAGGCGTTAACCAGTATGAAAATCGTTCGGAGGAAGGCTATACTTAGGGTGGGTTCGATTTACACTATTCCGAAATATAAGAATACGTGGAGTGATGATTTCAAACGGTATTTCTGGTGTTTTGAAGCACCAAGGATAATAAGGATAGTTTAAAATAGCGTGGACCTTACTCGCGCAGCGGCCATATAATTGGCCATAGACAATAGATTTCGTACCCCGAGCCTCGAGTTGAAATGTTTGGGAACGAGTTTCGGTGCGCAAAAACAAAAGGTTTTCAATTCCTCGGGACTCAACATGGCCGCCATTTTAGCAGGTGTTTGACAATTTTAATGTGAATCTCCGTAAAAACGAAGGATTTCCAACTTCTATTCCATGTATTCCTATTCCAGAATACGGTCAATCAAACGTACCCTTAATGTTGAAAAACGGAATAAACAGAGTGGCGCATAAATACATGTATAGGAAAGATATCTGTTTAGAAAAAAATTCTTTTCTTCGACCAGGTGCCCGTTCCTCGAAAGTCCCGAAACTTTACGGGCCATCAAGTTTCGGGTGTCACAATTTCCTTTGTATCTCAAGAACGGAGAGGATTTAAGTCGTCAAACTTCACAGTTAGTTTTCTTTTTGTTACCTTGAAATTGTGTTAAAAGATCGGCTTTCCAGAACAAGCGGTTGGTAGTTTCACAAATGGCTTTTCGGGCCCGAAACGTTTTCGGGACTTTTGAGAAACGGGCCCCAGGTCCCAGTTGGCTTGATAGCCCATTTGGCAGAGCAACGCAGCGCAATCGCAGGGCCATGGATTCGAGCCCCGTTTAAGCCTGGATTTGTTCAGGCTTTCTTCGCAACTGCTACAGTTTCTGCTTAAGGTGGCTCAAACCAGTTTCAACACTATTAAGAGACCTTGTTATTCTGGCACGCTGATTATCATTTTAGAAATAAAAAATGGGGGTCACCAAGTTCACCATGGGGTGCTTTTGCAGGGATTTCCTGTTGCCACGGTAACTGTTTACGTCACAAAAATGACCGAATCTTTTTCGGCATTAATTGATGTTTGATATGGTACCATAACATTGTTGTTAAGTGATAAAGTGTTGTAGCGTCAATCCTTCTAATAAGAACGTTTCTTTCAGGTGTTGAAACTGGTTTGAACCACCTTAACTGCGATATTACACGGTGGCGAGAAGATATGTATTTTATGTTTGAGTAGCAAGAACCGCCAACGAGTGAGATATTAGAGAAAGTTAGCATCGACAACGAGTGCGAGTACGAGAACAAGTACAACTTGTACTCGTTCTCGAAGTGGTGCTGTACGTATTTAGGTAAGTCGGCGTATAATACGAGTTCAGGTCTGTAGAAAATACTATTATGGGATGAATTTCACATTTCGGCGCCAGTTTTGAATGAGTTGCTGGTGTTTCCACTTTTTTGTAACGAAAGTCCCTTACAGTAAACAGCGTGAATAACAAACGCAATTTCCTTTTGACACTCGCACTTTCCGCTACGACTTTTCGATGTAAAGTCTTCGCAGGCCAACTTGCCGAGGCGAGTTGAGCACGTCGGACTGCGCAGTACGGATGCGCAGTAATCAAAATCCCAGAACTCGTACTCGAAGTAACACTCGTTGTCGATGCTAACATTCTCTGTTGTTCTTGCCACGAGAACACAAATTTCATATCTTCGAGCTGACGTGTAATTTTCTTTTTATTTTATGGACAATAAATGATGGTTGAGATTGAAAAGCAGTAGATCGAAGTATAATCTATATTCTCCACAAAAGTAAACTAATTACCAGTTCCTTCACTCTTTCATACTGCAAGTATTTCGGAAAATCCGTGCGGAGCTGTCTCGCTTTTAACTTTTGTTCAACGGTTTCCAATTTTTCTATTCTACAAAGGAAGTAGTCGTAGGCTGGCGAGGTCACGGCCAGATCCCGGAGAGTGAAATTCAAACTACAATGCAACAGACAAAGTAAAACTATTATTTCAACAAAACCAATTAACGAGGGACAAATGTACTGTTTTCAATCACAGGATCATCAACAATGGCCGTGTTTTCACGACAGTCGTTGTCTCGCTTAACATTCCTCAAAGTGGTTTGTTTGTAGACTTCCTTAAGCGACTTAAAAATGATACGTGTTTTCGCGGGTAAGATTAAATGAGGAGAGAGCAGTCAATGCAATAATAAAAACAATAAAAATAGCACGCCTGTTGTATTTCCGATTCGAAATTGCCAACTCGCTTAAGGTACCTGGTTTGGTGGCTTAAATTTAATGAGAATGCTATTGAAGTTTGCCGAGTCGCTTAACTTTAAGCGAGTTGGGAAAGGAACTGTTTTCACGGAATTTTCAGTTGTCAGTCGCTACGCGACCTGAAAAACCGCTCGTGAAAACACGGCCAATGCTCTCTAATAAAAAGCACTATTACTTGCATATGGGATATTGGTGTTCAATTCCCAGAGGATGAGATTAATAGAAACCAAATACGACCAAAGTGACATCATGTAAAACTAACAGTTCTTTAAGTGCCTTTGTAATTCCTGGGTAAGGAAGTTGAAATTAACATTGTTCCATATATGGGCTTAAATATCAGAGCTTTCAAAGAATACTTAAATGATGAAACGAAAACACAATTTGACTTAAAGCAAGTTAGTTAAAAGATAAGTCTCACAATAGTTTAGAAAAACGTACGCAGTGTATATGTTGAAGTTCAATTTTTTTCTTGGTTAAAATTTATCAAACCAGTTTAATTTTTTTCAATTTTGATTTTTCTTTGTCTAATATTTCATTAACATAATCTTACACACACAAAAAAAATCAAAAGTGCACTGGTTCAAAAAAATTTGAACCAGGAGAACATGCAGTTTAATCACAACACGGATATACAATACTTTGAAGCACTAGTGTGGACTTTTTTGGATCCCCGCGCGGTTCAAAACAAAACGACGCGTGTTCGTGTCTGTTCAATAAAATTAACTTCGGGCAGAGATAGGAACATCAAGGAATACCCTGTGCTATACGCTTAAGGCCTGTCCAAATGGTAAATGTTTTACCGTAAAACATGCTTAAACATGTTTTAGGTTAAAACATGCCGATGTTTTACAGAGTGGCCAAACGGCATAAAACAACAACAACAACAACAACAACAACAACAACATTTATTTAAACACGATAAAAATTACAGCGGAGCTGATGTGGTCGTGTATTTAAGAAGTTAAAAAGTACTATTTACATATATAGAAGCTATTTACATGAAATTCATACGTTTGAGCGTGTTTTTAAACAAGCTTCTGCTTGCGATAGAACGTGTATGATTCTCAAGAGAATTCCATAGAGATATGGCTTTGTAGCAAGTGGACTTGCGAAGAAGTTCTGATTTTGGCTTCGGTAACAAAAAGGTCAATTTCCTTCGCAGGTTATAGTTACAATCATATTTCTTAAATAGCTGCTTAATAGGGGTAGGTGAAAAATCATAAAAACAGTCGTGTGCTAATGAAAGCAATCTATATTCGCACAAACAATTAATAGTAAACCAGTTGCATCGGGCTAGGACCTGGTCGCTAGGTGTATACCAGTCCAGGTTGTAGATGGTTTTAGCGGCACGTACGTGTATTTTCTCCAGCACATCAAAGAGCGATTTGCCACAGGAGCCCCATACAACCAAACCATAGGTGACAGATGGTAAAATTACTTTAAAATAAAAATCAGCTCTCGCCGAAGTCGGTAAAAAATACAAGGACCTAAGAAGATTCAGTTTTTGTGTGA
>NC_090890.1:5842513-5877513 GCF_036669925.1 Montipora capricornis
GGCTTGCACAACCTTCTTTGGAATTTATCAGTATGGTTCGCATACCTGCTAATATCCCATTTTTTAACCAATCAAATTCGCGGACAACAACAGCATCATTGCCTGCAAAAAGTAGTTACAAATCCAGAATTACTATAATAATTAAACTATCACATCTTGAAAGCATTATTGGCTTATGACTTGTCAAGAGGTTACCATCTAAAGTTCCCTTAATCGAAATGAAAGATGTAGAGTTCAACAAATGAAACATACCATACTTAAAAAGATGTGAGTTCTTGGCAATGTTGTCTTTGCACTTTTGGAGAACAATGTCACCAATATCTACATTAGAGAATAATTTTGGTAAAATTCCAGTAACTTACTCCTTTGAAACACCGTGGGTAGCACAAGTTCCACACATACAGTGGTAGAATTAATATTTATCTAAAATAGATTTTTAAACTTTCTTTCTGAAGGATGCCAGAGATGGAGAGCCAGTTATATCAATGGGGATGGAGTTGAAAAGCTTTGGACCTTCAAGTTGATAAAAAACAGAAATCTGTCGAATATTTTGTTCTACATAAGGGAAGACAAAAGGATTTTTCGTGCCTTGTGTTGCAGCTGTGGATTTGGTTATTTCTCATAAATTTATATAGTTTCAAATTTTCTAGGGAGAAGATAATTTTTAAATTGAAACATGAACAGAGCAAGCTTCCAACATGAAACGTCATCAGCTACTGTAGATAAAGACAGCGTTCTTTCATAAACAACTTTAACATCATAACACTGTCTTTATCTGCAGTGACTGAATTGTTTGCTCCTGGCGGCTAAATAACTAGAAATTGGGAACTACCCGGTATATTATGTGTGAGTGCATTCCAGGAAAACAACTAATGTAAGGAAAGGTTTTATGGGAAACAAACAAATGATTATTCCTTCCTTGTTTTTGAACCAAGAGGGGGAGGAGAGGGGGGGAAAAGACTGTAAGTTGGTATTACTATAGAAAATGGGAAAGGAAACTTGTCACAAGAGGTCCATTTCTGTCAATTTAAGTCAGTACATACCTGTGCAAAAGACTCTCTTTGCAACTCTTCCAACAATTATGCTGCACAAACCAAGTCCTGCCCCAAGCTCTAACATTGTGCAGCCATCAAATCTAGACTTAAAAATTTCAATATCTACTTTAAAAAGGGACACGCTGTAGGGGCAAATTGCAGGAATATTCATTTGAGCATGACTGACGGTTTTACTACTGAATGGATGAGAGTGCAGCGTGAGCTTTTTAAGCCAATTAACAAGTGTCTTTATACCTTTCTCATAACTTACAAGGGTTGTTGATTGCATGTATGCAGATGTAATGCCTTAGTAGTTTAAACAAGCTGCTTAAATGTAAGTTAACAACAAACAGGCCCTTCTTTGATACAAGGTCCTCGCAGCCATGGAGCTTATTAAAAGAGAAAACTTAAAACTGTTGTAGACCACTGTGGAAAATTTGTCACCAAAATCAACAGTTTTTTGTTATCCCAACATCTCTCTCCTAACTGAAAATTCCATCACATGTGCATCTAGATAAACATATTTGGCAATCCTGTATCAATGTTATTATCATGATGAGAGTGCCCGTGACTATTACCTGTCTTCATGGTGAACAATGTAGTCACACAGTAAAAGAGTTCCTCTCCAAACCTTTAAAGAAATGGAAAAATATTCACTCAGAATCTTGCAGTTACATTACTTTAAATGATTGCTTGTCAAATGGCTGTCACTGCATCAAAATTAGGAATTAAATATTACAAGCAGGAGACCATAAATCCTATTATAAATCCCCTGGCCCCAGTTGTTCAAAAGGTGGTTAATGCTTATAATCCACCAGATAAATCACTATCCATTGGATGGTGCAGTTATTTATTGGTTTCGCTATGACTTGTCCACAAGATAGTGATTTATCCATCGTTTGAAATACTGGGACCTCTAAGATATGAATTCCTTGTAATTCACTTCAAAGAATGCATTGAACTTGGGATGCCTATGGCTACACCTTGCTCTATATCTAAAGTAGCATGGTGTACAGTAAACTTTCACAGATTTGGTTTGAGGAAAAAACCTGGGCGCTGTAGCCTAGTGGTTTAATAGGGCACTTGCACTATATCAGAGATCATCACAGATAACTAACCTGCAATCCAATATCTTCCATTGCGGTAGAAAGATGGTGCTCTAGAAGGAAATATTACACACTGATTACCAATGCTAGTCAAAAAATATTTCACGAAACAACATTTTATTCATACCAACCCAAAAAAACAACCAGTGTAAAAGAATATAAAAAATGTAAGAAAAGAATTCACACAATCCAAAGGTAGTGACAGCTAGTTGAGAGAGACAGTTATTAAATTAATCACTGGCTGTGAGTCTGGCAAAAATTTTGTCTGATCTACAAAAGCTTTTTGTTTCATTTTTATGACAAATACTAAGAATTAAAAAGTGGTTTGCAATAATGCTTTATCTACAAACCCCCACTTTACGTCAACTTTGAAAGAGAACTAATATTGGGAACCTTCATTTCACATACTGTAATAGTACCTATTGTAATGTAGTCACAATCCTCATGTTTAACATCTTTCCTGAGAGGTGACAAATCCCCATCCTCATCTGCAAAGGTCGGTCTTATTTCTTGCATTAAGTTGGGGTCACTAGAGATGGCAGGTCTCATTATTCTGAACCTAGTAATTGCTATATAATTTGATAAAAATTTCAAATTTAAAAGTATTCACTCAAAAAAATCAGTTCTTGATGACTGTTTCAAGTGCAAACATGGGTCGCCGAGAGGGAGGGGCTGCGGGGGCTATATATAGCCCCCACTTTTTTCCTATGGTGTTGTTTTCTCCCACACCTCTCCCCCCTCCTGTCACACTTCTGTGATGCATACCAAAATCTAACCCGGCCCCCACTTTCAAATGTACTCCGCTGCCCCTGGGAGAAAGCCTAAATGTCCTGGGGATGAGCCATCTTCATATTTTGATCCCTAAACAAGGAGATGGGATTCAGTGCTGAGCCAACAGATGTGAAATAATCAACAGTACCACTTGTAATCATGATCAAATCTGAAGTTCCCAATGTCTATCAACATTTATATAATAACCGAAGTTATTCTCATATTTTGATTGGTTCTTGCCTATGATCTATTACAGGAAAGATGCATGATTGATGTCACCATCAGCTTTTATGCGAATAAAGTTACCACAAATAACAAATAGATTTCATGTTGCCATGCGTCTGTTCAGTAATAGATCACAGAAGATGTCAAAATGTGGTAAGAACATCAGTGACACAACCGGCTATTGCCTTGTGTGCCATTTTTTTTGTTCTTCCCGTATTTTGATGTCATCTGTGATCTATTACTGAACAGACGAACAGCAACATGGAATCTATTTGTCAAATATACTTCTATTCCTTGTGCTTCTTTGAGGAGGGGCCAAGCTGAATTGATTTGCCCCTGTGGTAAGGGGATCCAAGGGAAGGTATAGGGAATTCCTATTCCCAACCTTAAGTTAACCTTTCCCCCCGGGGAAAATATATAACAGAGCTAGTTCAGCTGAATTTTGCTACCCTATACTAGAGTAAACTCCCACCGATTTCCGTCTAAATATTCTAGACCGAAAGGCTATGATTTATATACTCTATCCTAGAGTAAACTGCTTGAAAACCATACCCTTCACAGCGGCACATACCTATATAGTCCATATATGGCAGTTGCTTTGCAACTCAGGCAATTTTATGAAAACTTTGAAAATTGCAAGAAATTTATCCTTAATTGCCGTCGGGCTATTAAACATCTGCTCTCACTTAAACACTATGTACCCTTTACTGCTGGACTTCCTCTAGAGAACAGTCACATGTAAATTTTACTCTGTTCAATGCGTGACGATTTTCCTTGTAAATCGAGAACCCCTTATGGGCGAGAGGGTTAACTTATCTCAGCCCCTCCACCCACCCTTTGCCCTTCCCATCCTTCCCGGGGTCTTTCAATGAGGAGGAGAGATGAAAGGAGGTCACCCTCCTCTTTCAATAATTGTTGTAAATCGCAGCAATATAAGCCATGATCACTTCATACCTACATCCGTAATGGATGTTCGCAAAAATGGCGTGTTAACATGGACATCCGACAAAAAGATTTCTTTCGCAGAGCACTCAGAAGCCGCCATGTTGCTCGCGCAACTTCGTGCGCATGGTTCGATTCAAAGTGTATTTTGGTGACGGCATACACGAGGCGGGTGTAACTTGAGAGGATAAACACAGCTGAATCTTTGGAAAGTAATGAATATATCCCAACAGATTTTAGCTTTAGACGCTCGATACAATGCTTACCGAGTCCAGAACAATCCTCATTATCGTAAGTTTAGGGACGAAAATTCTTTTTGAGGAATTCATGTTGCCAGTTTTTCATGCAGATAATATTGAGAGAATGACCTCGATCAAGTTCCTCGTTGTTTCCATTTTGTACAAGCTTACCGTTTTTTTTTACCATCTCTCGCGTTAGGAACATTGTATATTCGGAGGAGGAACCAGTTATTGCGAGAGAATGCTAAAAAAGGGGTAAGTTGAATCAAACCCCTGACGTTCATCAAATCATGAGTCACGTACACGTGTAGTGACGTGCAGTGACGTGCAGTGAAGTACAATACATGTACAAGTGTAGAGAATAATTGTTGATTTTATATAATGATGACATAAATCATCGCTGTTTGCAATCACATTGTTTTAGCTTAGTTCTGTCCAATTTTTTCTCAGTTTACTGTCGGCCGACCGACCGACCCATATTTTTAAGTAAATAAATAAATAATAAGTAAATAAATAAATAAGTAAATAAGTAAATAAATAAATAAATAAAGAAATAAATAAAAAAAAAGCGGTAGAAGGAAATGACTTGAGCAGAACATTTTTTAAAACTTGTAATTCAATGACTTACTGTAAACGTGGGAGGAAAATATGTGAACAAATTACTCTCCACTCATCTCTACCCCCTGCCACTCGCTCTTTCTGCAGCTTTTAAAGCTGTTTTCTTGAAGATTTGTTTTTTACTCTGACCGACTTACTGAAAATTAGGACTCAGATTTCTGGTAAACAGAGAAAAAATGGGGATGACTTAAGAGGATAGAGAATTAAATCACTTTTGAGTAAGCATCGGCTTCGCATTGAGTTAATTATACGCTCTTTTCTTATCAGAAAGTAGACCCATCATCCCGACGTCAGTATCTTTCCGTTCGAAGGCAACTGCTGTCAAAGCGATATGGACCATCAGAATCATCTTTGTCAAGGTAAGAAAATGGAGAATAGAAAGTGACTTTTGGTCAGATGTTAATATTAGTTTCTAAACAGTGCTTGACCCCACAGGCACCCCAATAACATATTCCCACGGTCACAATTCCACATCACAATCAATTGACAAAGATTGAACTTTCATCTCAACCCACCATCAACGCAATAGCAGTCCTGCGAGCGACCTCAGCAGGTAATATTGCAGGAAAACAGCTTTTCAAAGATACGCTTCCATACAAAAGTGGCCACGGCTTCTAAGGTTGATGACAAACTGAGCCTTACCGGGGTGGCAGACCGTAGTTTTGTCAACTGCAAATTTCTTTATTCCCGTGGGTCTCCCGACATGACTGCATGTCATGTTTTTGTCGGCCATGCTTACACTGAGCTTGGGGCGCCTGTGTTGACCCTAACTTTTATTGACACTAGGAAGTGGGCTAGGAAGCAAAATAAATCATTTTCCCACTAAAATTATCCAAAATAAGGCCATTAAAATTACACCTATGGAATTAAGAACCATTCCAAACCTTTTGGTAACCCATCCCTTCCCCAAAACTCTTTTATTTCTCCAGTGGCACTTGAGAACACTAATATTTATTGAATGCAATAAAAAAGGAATAACACACACCACACACTCTGTTGCCATTTTTTTCACATATATCATAGTTAAACATAAAGAGCCAACTTAATTAGTACTAGTCTAATCTAATTAAAAATGTAGGGTTGTGCAACGAATTTATTTTTTCGATGAAACTCATTAGTCCAGGGATCAGTGGGAGGGCATTTTCAATTATAAGCCCTTTATGAAGTTTTACTAGTCCTAGGCTACTGGAAAAGCGTTAGTGTCGAGCACTGCTGAAGAATCCTAAGACTTGGGTCAGCTTACTGGATTTATAAAGAGAAAAGAGCAATCCATAAGTCAGATTGCTTGGCCTTTGCTGTATACCTGGGCACGTACAACCCCTTCCTCCCCTCCCTACCCTTGGTCTGTGCCTACAATTCTCTCTCCCACTGTTACAAACTCCCTAGCCATCCTGTTCCTACCTACAGGCCCCTTTCTCTTACTTGTGTCCCCTTCAGTTCCCTCTTCACTGCCATCTGTCCCCACACATACAAGTCATGTCGTCCTTCCTATCCTTGGTCCCTAGTTCTTTCCACCTTCCCTACAGTGCTCCCTCGATATGTATTTACAAGCCCCTTGCCAATCACTTCTAAGCATCAGCTGAATTACATGGTTGTATTGTTACTGTATGTGATTCAGATTATTCTGACTTCAATTTCATGCTAAATAATAATTTCTGTTTTCTTTTCAGAAGTCGAAGTGCAAGCACATATAGTAAACTGAGCTCCTTTGAGGTATACAATATTTAATAAATATTATCATTTCAGTTGCAATGTTGCTTTTGATTTTATTATTGCTTCAATTTTGTGAATCCCAAAGATAATATTATTTTAATGTGAAGATACAAGAAAGCTGTTTTAAATTCTGAACTGATTGTTTTCAGACCAGCTTTGATTCCTTGCATATCGATTCACCTGAAGGAGGACTTTCCCCTGGCAAACCCACGCATCGTCGTTATCACAGTGGAGGTTCCTTTAAGTTCTTGCCACCATCTGATCTGTCCGAGTCACCTCCAAGGGGTGTGGTACCCACACGCAAGGCTGAGGCCAGCAGGTAATAGCATCTAAAATTTACCATTTCCTGGAAATCTGTAATTATTAATGGTAGAGTTCTTAGATTGTTCAAGGTTGTATACTAAAATTAATATCCATCCACTAAAAATTGTGGTGGCATCTGTTTGCACATCCTTGGGGGTCAGTAATGGAGAGATTTAGAACTGTGTTTAGGCCAAACAGCAACAGACATGTCCATAAATGACAAGTAATTAGATGCAAGCATCATGGAGTGTTCCCTTGCTCTTCTCCCCAGCTTCAACATTAACAGACAGTTAACATCACAAAGTACCTCACAAATGCCTCTCCTCAAGGAAGCGGGATAAACTACTGCATTTATCCGCACCCCCCCCCCCCCTCCTAAAGATGAGTGAAATCTGTACCCTTGATTTGTTGTCAGCACCCTTTGAAAAATGAAATCCGAAGGGTTGATATTTTGTTGGCACCTTTGAAAAAATGTTAGAGGGGTCCAAACTTTGTCATCTTGTCTGAAGAAAAAAATCTGAAGCCCCCATTGCAAAAACCTGCCATCCTTAAGACAGGGGTGGGGGTGCAAATAAAAAATGGTACAACCCGATGTACATTTCTGGACATGGCCAGGTTGAAATTTTTGATTTGCCAAAAGTTAAAGAAACTTGTTTCATATAGGCTCATTTCTTTCCTGTTATGTGCAGAAGTTAAGAATACGAAATTGTTCATTCTTTCACAAACAGCAGCCTCCTGTTTACTGTTGACCATTTCATGTAAAATTTAATGCGATGTTAAATCTCTCTGATGATGTCAATAACATTACTTGGATATGTGACTCTGGACAAAAAGAAATTGACATGGTTCTCTGATGAAATCCGTAGTAATGGATGATGGATGGATAAGCTTCATGGTAGGCTTAAAGCTTAACAAAGATTGCTTTAAATTTCTCATTTTTCTGCAGTATCCAAATACCCTCAAATCATGTGGGTTCACCTGCAAAGATGAACATCTATTCTTGATATTTACCGGTAACAAAACTGAGTTTGACTAGTTTTCCTGCCCTTTTTCAGGCGAATGGCTGGAAACACAAGCCTCGGTGAAAACTATGCTTTTGCTGGGATGTATCACATCTTTGATCAGCATGCAGAATGTGGTAAGTTGTTTCAAGGAAAAACAAAACATTATGCACATTTCTGATAATTGACATTTTTACATGATACATATTGAACATAGTTTCATTCTACTTCAGCTTATTAACCCGTTGACCCCTGAGAGTGAGACTTAACAGATTTTACTCTGTCTAATGCCAGAATATTTTACTATGTGTAACGCCAGACGATTTTACTCGTCAAATGGAGGCATCGTAGGGCTTTTGAAATGTCAATGGGTTAATTAAATTATAAATGCAACTTAAAACGATTTAAGTGTCTTGAAGCGTAACTTTTAAAGTTGCATTTATTTTAAGCTGGAGTAATGTGAAACTTTGTTTGATTGTCCATCAGCTGGCTCCTGTCAGTGTAATCTACCTGGTACATATTGTTTCTTTTATGATCACTTTACCAATTTCGTTCTTAGCCTTGGAACAAGTCACTATACTCTCATTTTCTTTACAGTCACTGCCATCAAGTTTGCTCATGATGACAAACACTTGCTGGCTTGTAGCTCTGCTGATGGGATGCTGTCTGTCTGTACTCTTGTGCCATCTCCTCCATCGGTTTCCTGTACACTACGTGGACACACTGGGGCCGTAATGGGTAATTTTCTTTTGTGGTTTGACATTCTAGTCTTCCAATGTAAGGACAAGAGCTATTGGCAACAACAGCTCTTGTTCCTTATTAATTGCATGAGTCATCAATTGTGATCACCCACACTCTTTTCCCCATGTTAACCGGTTTTTTTTTTCATACTTGGGTTGCATGCATAAGATCAAATCTGTAAAGAAAGCAGCTGCCTGCATATGCAGTGGCTTAATTATGCTGGCATCTTCTCTCACCACACAGAAGACAGTGTGTTTAGGCAGAGGAAAAAGGTAATTAAGGGAACATTATCCAACTCTGTATGTTATTGAACAGAAAATGGCCAGATTCTGAAAAAATAATGGTCATTGCTATCTACTCACTTCATGGGGTATACCACCATAAATTGGTTGTATGGAAATGGGTTTTTTCATCTTGATTTTCAGTTATTGGTACCAAAAAAGATTTCAAGTAAGGTTGTCTCTAAAGTTTGTGCTATTTTATTTGTACCTTTTTTAAACAGACTTTGACTGGTCATTAACTAACGACTTTATACTGTCTGCTTCCATGGACTGTACGGCAAGAGTCTGGGACCCTGCATCTGGGCAGTGTTTACGTATTGTAAATGACAGTCATTCATGTGGAGTCACTGCTTGTAGATTTCAGCCAGTTAATAACAACATGCTCCTTGTATCCTTTTCATTAATAATTATTATAATAATGATAATAATAATAATGATAATAATTTTAAATAATATTAATAATAATAATGATAATAATAATGTTGATGATGACAACAATTCTGATGATGATGATAGATGACAATGAAGGTGAGGATGAAGATGAAATTGATGATGATGATGATTTGTGTTATCAATATGCGCATGAACTCAAGTGCATTTTAAGATAACAGACAGAGAAAGAAATATCTCAAAGCTGACATCACATGCCGAAAACCTTATCTCGCAGGGGACATTCAAGTGGCTATTTGTAAAGCATGGTGGGTTTGCATTCAGAATAACCAATTAACTTAATGGCAAATCCATCCAGTAGTATGACCAGGATTTTAATAGTACACTGGTTGCCTGGAATTAGTGAAACATATTCTACGTTCACTAAAGTATCACCCTTAACCCGTTATAAGACTGGAAACCAGAAGGGACATCTGAATGTTTTCAACATGTCCACAGGCAAGAGCTTTAAGGTGTGCTCCTATCACTGAGGGTTCCTGCTTTGTGATTAATTTATGCATTAACTTTGTTTGTTATGTGTTTGTAATAACACCCTGTGTGACTAAATGATTTTGAACTCAGCCACTCCCAAAAAGTAGTTTTCACTAGTACTGGCAGCAGTGAAGGCGAACTTCTTAAAGACAGTCAAAGCAGTTAAAACAAAAAAAACCCTCGGCTTTGAAACTACTTCTGGTCAAATTGGGGAGCTTAAGCCACAGGCAGCCCAAGCTCGGTATACGATTTATAGACTTTGTATGGGAAAACATACTTTGAGCTTATAAATGCTATAATAAGCTGTAATTGTAGAAATAAAGTTCGCTTACCTCTACATACGGTTGTCCTCGTCTTTTCTGTGCAATCGGAGGGCAAATTTGTGTCCGTTTTAGACGGGTTTGCGGCTTTCGAATTTTTGCGATGTCGTTAGTTGTCGTTTGCCCTCTTATGAGGGGAAACGACAACTAACGACATCGCAAAAATTCGAAAGCCACAAACACTCTCTCTTCACCAGAGAAAAAAAAACTTTCACAGTGTTGTACATTAAGCGTCGGAAGCACTTTGAGTAACATGCGAAGTTGTATGATTTCGGTGATAAAGGATATAAAAGTCAAACATGCTGCAGCCACCAATTATTTCGGTCCGCAACAAAGCCATCTACCGCACTGCAGCTGACTTCTCCCCAGCCTTCTTTGATATTCGCCCACGGGTGCGTAGAAGGGACTCCGGTGGATTATGCGCGCAAGGAAGAAATGTCCAGACCGACTCCTCTATCCTTGATAATTTCATATTATCAATAATATCGTGGATCGAATATTACAATGTCCTGAATGTATTATTATCTGTATGTAACGCCGAATTTTCCCATTTTTGCAGGGTGGGAGTGCCAAGGTGTCAGCCGGTGTCAAGTCCGTGGAGTTTGACTCGTCGGGTGTTTTAGTTTGGGTCGGAGATGAAAAGGTACCAGCCGTGATTCAATTTGTATGATCATTTATGAACATTCGCTGACGGAAGTAAATACAGAATGCGAAAGAACTAGCGTTCTGCAAAGTTCGTTTCTTGAAAAATCTGCTGCTGCCGAAAAAAAAAACTTTATAAAAGTTATTCAGTATTTTGAACTAGTGACAACAAACGCTGGCCTTACATTACGGCCCTTGAATTCGCACAGAAAGGCATAATACCTGTATTTCCATACCTTTATATGGGGTATATAACTGTATTTATTTAAATTTCAGGGATCCATTTATTCTTTTTGTTTCGATGTGGCTTCTGGAAGACTCCAAAAAACAAAACGGTACGTGACTGTTTCACGGCTCTGTTCATCCATTTGGATCTTCACGAAATTCTACAGGGAACGAAAGGTCACTGTTACTCAGTTTTAATTGAAGATTCCATGTTAAAAGATGGGCTATCAACCTGTCACTTTTAGTCGTACGCGCGTCCTAAGGGCAGTAACTTAATTGTTGACTGTACTATAAAATTAGAAAAAAAAATATTGGTTTAGACTCATTCCGGTGCTTTAAGATTATTAATTTTGCGATGGCTACGTCGACGAAAACGTCACCCCAAGATATAACTGAAAAATTCATGATCGTAAAGCCCCGGCTACACGTTCAAGTATTGTTATAAAACATTTGTTGGATCAACAACGTTAGAACGTGTAGCATGCATGTTTGATGAAGTTTGTTCACCATTGGAAGGATGTTGTTGGAAGAATGTTTTGATTTCGATCAAACATTTCTCCAACATACAACATATGTTGAAGCGTGTAGCCGCCCTTTCAACAATGTTGTATTGCAAAGACTAACGTGACGTGTTTCCAACAATGCTATATGCGTATCCAACATTGTTTGGGACGTGTCCTTCTAACAATGTTGCAAGGTGTAACCGAGCTTAAGTCTTTTGTGATTATTCCATTTCGTTCGCGTCGCACAATGCGGGCGAAGTATCCTGAAAATAAATTGGTATGAGCGCTTTCAGAGTAAAAATAGGGGCTAAAAGGGGTCACATTGCTAACTTTGTGGTCAAAACCTGTAGAGTACCGCATGCATATGTGCTATAATGCGTGCCACACGTGCAGAACGATTTTTTTCCTCTTTTAGCCAATTTTATTTTTGTTTTGTAGAGTTTTCGTCGACAACGCTGTCGTAGATCTTCAAGTCCCTTGTAATGCAGTGTTAACAGAACTACCAAGCTCGTTCCCAGGGTCTCTCTTCAAACCGCCGGTTACAATATAGACCCTGGGAACGAGGTTGCAGAACTTCATGCACCAACAATTTTTCGTGCAACAATGTTTCTACCTTGAAGCCTTATAATATACCATATTATAATATAGTGGGTCTATAGCCTTGCTCCGTTCATTGTAACCTGCTTAATTGCGTTCTCAGCATGTCCATAGCGGAAGGCAGTCCTGTAACATCGATCTCATATCGCAGCTGGATGAATCGTGAGGCAAGAGACCCAGTTCTCCTCGTCAATGTCGCTATCAACTTACTTTGTCTCTATGGGTAAGTCATACTGTTCTTATATCTGACGGCATCGATGTGTTTTTCAAATGTGGACACATGATACACCCCGAGGCCGTGATGATACTAGTTGTAGACAGCGGTGAATTCCTCATGGAAACCACATATAAAGAAATTATAAAAAACGACGAGACCTTTTGAGTTTGTAAAACATGCTTCGACAGAAACTTCTGCCATCCTCAGTTCGTCAGAATACAAAGCGATGAAAGCTGAATTTATAAATTCAGCTTCAACACAGCGATGGAGGCTCCTTCGCTTTCTCTTCTGACTAACTGAGGATGGCAGAAGTTTCTGTCGAAACGTGTTTTGCAAACTCAAAGGTTTCGTCGTTTTTTAAACAAATTCT
The DNA here is from genome assembly GCF_036669925.1 of Montipora capricornis. NCBI lineage: Eukaryota > Metazoa > Cnidaria > Anthozoa > Scleractinia > Acroporidae > Montipora > Montipora capricornis. The sequence goes on from NC_090890.1 coordinate 5,855,283, forward strand.
TTACTTGTCTGCTTCTAGCAAAACCATTTGGAAACCACATATAATGATAAGCGTTAGAGCTCAATGAAATTTGCGCATGCGTCTATCAAATGCCGAGATGCAGAATAAAAATTAAAAATTAATGACACTGATTTCGTCACCACAGATAGAGATATCTTATCTGAATGTACCGCTTTCTACAAAAATCTTTATACGTCAAAAAAACCCGACAGCCTCCAGTCTACATTCTTCTCTGAAGTGAACTCCACTTCTTTGTCGAATGAAGAACAAATTTTATGTGAAGGCCCCTTAACTCAAACGGAATGTCTCGAAGCCCTGAAGAAGATGGAGTCCGACAAAACGCCAGGAACAGATGGACTTCCTGCCGAATTTTATAAAGTTTTTTGGAAAGACATTTCTCCTTTTTTAATTTCGGCACTCAACTATGCTTTAGACTCTGGCTGCTTTTCAGTGACGCAAAGACGAGGGGTGATTAAACTAATTCCAAAAAAAGATGCGGAACTGTACTTCATCAAAAATTGGAGACCTATTACCCTTTTGAATACTGACTATAAAATCGCAGCAAAATCTATTGCAAACCGAATTAAACTAGTACTTCCAAACCTTATCAATCATGATCAAACAGGATTCTTGAAAGACAGATTCATAGGCGAAAATATCAGACTTATCGACTCTATTATCCAATACGCCACAGAAAAGAATATCCCGGGCCTATTACTTTTTATTGACTTTGAAAAGGCATTTGATTCTCTCGAATGGTCCTTCATACATGACACACTAAGTTTCTACGGATTTGGTGCTTCATTGATTAACTGGGTGAAAACCCTGTATAGTAATACTGAAAGCTGTATTCTGAATAATGGATGGGCAAGTAATTTTTTTGAGATTCAACGAGGTGTTAGGCAAGGCTGCCCGCTCTCACCTTATTTATTTATCCTATCAGCAGAGGTGCTTGCCATGGCAATTAGAAAAAATACTAATATAAAGGGAATCTCTGTAAATAATGTGGAAATTAAGTTAAGTCAGTATGCCGATGACACAACACTTATATTAGACGGGTCACGCGAATCTCTTTTTTCATCCCTCGCAATGCTTGACGATTTCAGCAAAGTCTCTGGCCTCAGACTCAATGATAAGAAAACTGAAGCTCTATGGATCGGCGCAAGTGTTGGAAATGATAAAATTTTGTTATCAGGAAAAGAACTCAAATGGCCAAAAGACAAGGTTAAATCCCTAGGTCTATGTACTTCCTAGGGATTATGCTTTGACAAATACTACTGCTTTGGGTCTGAGACCAGATATCTCTCAATTCGCACTTCTTATAAATTATTGCTTTCTCTTAGCACGATATCACATATGGCTCGCTAAGACAAAAGAAGGCCATCCAAATCTTACACATTTCATACGCACTTTAAAATCACGATATGAAATAGAAATAAAAAGTGGAGACACAAAGAAATGGAAACCTCTTGCAGGATATATGAGGATCTAATTAATATTAGTATATTTCTTCACCTATCTGTATTTATCTCCTACCCATTAGTTTCTTTCAAATCTCCTGTCAGGTGCATATCTTACATTACCTGTAGTGAACCACATGCCTTTTCCCTGTTTTTGATGCCTCCATAGTGCAACTTCAAGCTGTAATGATATTTATCTATTTTTCTTCTTTTTTTTCTTTGCCCTTTGTCGTCACTGCATGTGTTAGTAGTACTGTCTTCACTGTATTTGTTAGTCGTGTAGATTTGTTAGTCGTTGTAATTCAAACACTGTTAAAATTAGAGTAACATCATGTAAATAGAGCTAGTGCTGTAAGTAGTCAGTGTACTGTTCGTAAGCATTGTATTCTCTTGTATTGTTGCAAATAAAAAAAAAAAAAAGAGATGCAGAATAAAAAAATGAAAACAATAGCGCTACCTCAGAATTCGTTTCCGGGGCGTGGCACGAAGACGACGCACCCATAAATCTATTGACCAATTATCGGCGACTAGTTCTTAACATGCAAATTATTATGTCCCCGTAAAAAAATCTGCCGCTGTAAGTACAAGGCGCGAAAAACGATGACATTCTGGGCGGTGCTTAGCCTGCGAACGCAGACATATAGGCGGTGGTTTAATAGCTTATTGTTATTTCACCGTCCGTTTTGTTTGGGTACATGAGCTGTTTTATTAACGTACTACTCTGTCTTGTGTCATTTACATTAGAGTCGTTGATGACATAGGCAGTTTGAAGTTAAAGAAATCATTCTCCATTGAGCACAAGAGTCGTCATGTAAGGAGTTCATTTTGTCCACTAATGTCGTTCAGACAGGGAGCCTGTGTTGGTAGGTATTTTCCTGACCTCAAGTGATCGAATTGTATAAAAAAAACTAAGCACTAAAACGTCTGAATTCATTAGCTCCAAGTTATTTTTAGCATTTTTTATTAGATTTTCGAAAATTCATAGCTATTCTACAAGGCAGAGCAGTAGGTTATTGTTACCTATGGTGAAATCAAAGTTTGGGAAAAACACGTTTCTTTTTAGTGGAGCGAAAATTATTGATGAGCTGCCCACCGACATAACGAAAGCCGAAGACATACAGACTTTCTGCCGCCGTGCAAAAGGGTTTTTATTATCGTAATAGTTCTTAGTGGTTTCTTTTAGTATATTGGTAGTGTAATTTAGATTTTTATCTTATTTTTAGTTTTTAACGTATAGTTAGAAAGTTTTTAGTCTATGTACATAAATTGTTGTTTTTAACCTGATGTTATTTATACAGGGCCCCTATGGATACCAGTCTTTAAGCTGAATGGGCTACCCTGTTTAAATAAAGTTTTACTACTACTACCACAACGTGAACATAGAAACGCCTTAGACTTGAAAAATAAGGAAAATTTATGCCAGCCCTATTAAGAGACGCACGGCAACCTCTTTGCTCTTGTGGAGTGGATTTAATGAAAATGTCGGCGAAACCCCCGACCAGGAGAGCGACAATTCCACCTTCTATGGCCATTCGTGGTCCCAAAATGCCTTTGTTATTACTCCCTATGAAGAGAAAATAATTGGCCGCCTAATTATTTCGACCTTTGTTTGGTGATCTCCTGGCCCTTTTGTATGGTACTCCATCTGTCTATCCAACAGTCCTAACTACGAGACTTTAGCTTAAAGTGCTATATATACATACTTAGTAGCCCTAGTATCGGAAACGGGACCACACGTGGAAAAGGAAGAACCTCGACAAGGATGGGAATTTGACTCACTACTTCTGGACGTGATAACCGTATCGAACTAAGTTAAACTGCAAAATTAGACGGAAGCAGATCGTGGGAATTCGAGATACCATTTCACGGCACATAACACATAACGTAACAGGAAAGGAAAGAAAAGGAAAGGAAAGGAAAGGAAAGGAAAGGAAAGGAAAGGAACGTTATTTAAGTGTCTAGTCGTTCTAGCGCTGGAGCACTAACCAGGGGACACTGTAAACTGAAATTAACGATTAACACAAATCAAGTCAAATGTTGGTTTTTGAGGAGAGGGGAAACCTCTTGGTGCAGAGTAGACAACCAACAAACTCAACCCACATATGACGCCGGATCTGGGAATCGAACCCGCGCCACATTGGTGGGAGGCGAGCGCTTTCACCACAGCTGCGCCATCCCCGCATCCCCGGGTACAAAGATGCGGTTCGTTTCCTCAAACGTTTTCCACTGCTACTGCTACTATTACTACTAGTAATAATGGTAATAATACAACCACTGATAATAGTAATAATATTACTGATATTAATTTAATAATGGAACAGCTGTTAAAGTATATGTTTATATATTTTGATAGTATTGTTTTCTCGAAATTTCAAATTTCCATTGAATCTGCCTTATCTTGTGTATTATCCCAGTTAGTGCAAGTGAAGACATGACGGTTTACTTCTTTGATGTTGATCGTGCGGAGAAGCCGTGTGTCAACAAGCTTCTCGGTCACTCGGCACCAGTCCTTGACGTATGTTGGAACTATGACGAGAGCTTATTGGCTTCGTGTGACACTGAGGTACAGCTGGATTACGTTAAAGCGAGTTTCAATGGAGTGTCGTAAAACCAAAACCAAAGTAATTACTTTGGCCAATAAAAAAGGATGGAGACAATCCGGTAAACCAATCTCGTAATTACACGTAGCTGAGACAAAGCGCGGGAAAATGTGCACGCGCAAGCTACGATTGGTTTTGGTTTCACTTCTGATTGGTTGAAAAAGTGGTGCGAGAACATTGAACCAATCAATGAGTAAAGTAATCATAAACCAAAGCAATTCGCTAATTACTTTCGACACTCAGACACACTCCGCTCTAACTACTTCAACGCATAACTTTCAGAGCAGGTTTTCTCCGGATATGTCCAGACATGCTCGTACTTAGATGCACGACGATTTCAATAAGTGTCACGAAGAATCCTCTTGCTTTTCTCTCCAACTTCAACATCACTGGCGTCTGGTAATACAGACAATCAACGTTACAAAGTGTCCCTAAACTCCCGGCCTCAAGTGAATTTACCCTCACCAAAAAATAACGCTAACAATTGCACTTGCGTAAATCTTAGAAATAGGTAGCAAATGCTAAGACGTTAAGGGTCAGTTGGTGTTGAATACCAAAATTGGTCGTGTATATATAATTACTTGTATTTCTGGACATAATTGAGTGTTGGGGCGATTCTTCCTCATCCAGTACTATTACGAACTGAACCCCTTTATGAAGAGAGAAGTGATCTTCGCACTTACCTGGACAATTTAAGCAACTGCGTCATAGGGTGCTTACCCATTTGTCGAAAAAAACCGGTTGGGGTGAACGGTTGGTGACCCTTGCATAATGGTAAGCGATTTTCCGTTTTCACTGACCTAGCTTGAGTACAGGCGTTCCCTGCTAGAGAGCGGTACTGGAAATATCAACTTGGGTAAATGGGAAGGAGATTTCGGTCCAACCGATTCGACCGGTCAAAGTGGACCACCTCCACCACCGGAAATGTCGGCTTGATGGTAAGCACCCATATAGTCACCTGAAAAAATTATGCATCTCCAACGGGATTCGAACCCAGGACCTCCGCGATACCAGTACAATGCTCCACCAACTTGAGCTATGAAGCCACACAGTGAAAAAGTAAAGTACGAGGATCAGTTCACTCTTCGACTATAATTCTGAAACGTATATGCATTTATTTCATATACCCCTTTTAAAAACAAATAGAAATAAACTTTATTTCACCACGGAGTCGGAGTCCATTTCACTGAAAAATGCTCTCCCTTGGAGCCGTGTATTACATCTACGATTCCTAATAAAAATAGTAGAATAATAATCTGTAGTTAAAAGCCTAATTTGCCTAAAAGTTGTATATTAGTAATATACCTACAACTCGAAATATGTATAATTCCCAGCTTCCTGCCTCTCTTGTCAGCGGTGGCCTTTGGAGACTCGTAAGAGGGGTATTTTGAGATTAAGAAAGTTTTAATTCAGAAATGTATTGACTGCCCATTCTAAACCGACAATGAAATACAGCAGACAATGTGACAACTATTCAATTCACTGCTTGCACAATCCCATAATACACCTCTATTACCCCCCAAGAATTTTGCATAACCATTGTTTGCAATTTCTCCTGGGACATGAAAATGTCCCAAGAGAGGTCGAAAACAATGCCTATGCAGATTTTTTTTTTTTGGGGGGGGGGGGGGGGGTAAAACAGGTGTATTATGGGATTTGTGCAAGTAGTGAATAGGCCATTTCCGAGTTCATGTCTGCCTCCTCTTCAAAGAGAGTCTAAGTGCGAAGTTTTTCTTATGAAAATTAGTTTTCATTAATATGTAAAAGGAACTATTTACCATCACAAAAACTTCGCACTTAGACTCACTTTGAAGAGGAGGCAGAGGTGAACTCGGAAATAGCTTATCATAGACCCCTATTATCACGGTCGTTCAAGTCAGCCACCGCTGACAAAAGGGACTGAGCACTCCGGTTAGGAGACTTAACGGAACTCAACTTGCCTGTGACCTGACTTTCGGTCATAGCTTCAGGTTTTCACAGCTCATGTTGTGGTACTTACTTGATTTTTTTTCTTTTTCAGGGAACTGTTATCGTCTGGAAGCGCGAGCAGAGGAAAAACCTGGTCAATTAGCGTGAAGTGGATCCGCTAGCCTACGTAAAAAAACTTTCGGAGGGAAGACCAAGGGGGGTGGTTGGGTAGTTGGTGAATAAGCAAAGATCGCGCGCAAATTGTAATTTCGCTGCCCTTTTCAATAAGCTATTATTAACTTTTAGTTGTTGTTTGTAAGGGTCGAGTTGCTAAATTTTTAATGGGACAATTTAGATTTGATTATTGAGCTCCGATTACTCATGAGCTTCTTAATTCTCTGGCTCTTTCGTCCTTTCAATGTTGTTTTTCACCACGCAGTACTAGAAAAGACGTTGTTCTCATACCAGGGGAGAATGGGGCCCAGAGATGGTCTGCAGGTGCTTCGCTAGTACAAAGAGGACTCTTGAAAGTTGCCAAAACACATGCAAAACATTAGTATTTTCCTGTAAAACATAGCAAGCAAATAAAGTATTTTCGAGCGATTTTCATAATTAGCATGCTCTCGCGAAATTGTCCTTTCAATATTATTGAGTGCACAGACTCTCACGATCTTTTAGTGCTCCCCAAACTTGCACTCTAAATATTTCATGCCCTGAAACACGCTCGTAGGATATTCACGCCTACTTTTGCAGCAAACGAAGTTGCTTACTCACGTTAAAGGATCAGGTGATTGTTAATATGCTGCTTTTGAAGTTCTCTGCCTTAACTTAATGTAGGCCTGCTTGTAAACAGTAATCGTTTTCTTTGTTTTTCCACGCAAGGTTCCGATTTCCAAATGAAACAAAAATAGTAGCTTCATCCCATTCGACCGAAAAAAAGAGAAAAAAAAAAACCGCAAAGAACGGTGAGCAAGGATGATACTGAAAGAAAATGGTGAGACGGTGGATCGTGCAGGCCTCAATCCGAAACGGAGGTCATTAAAATGTTAACCTGTTATATGTGCAACCCTCTCTTTCAGGAATCGAATAACCAGTAACCATAGTGCATTCCGGAAATTTACAGTACAGTCTTCTATAGGCAAATCTTTGATGAGGTCATTGTTTATATTTTGTCTCATCGCTGATAGCAATCTCGTTTCCAGGGTCTCTCTTCTCTGCCTCCCTTTTGTTTGTCTCCCATGGATAAACGTTTCACTTGCTTTCTTTCACGACAAAACCTTTTTTTCTTCGCAAACTATTAAGCATTCTTCACTCAACTCGACTGCTTTCTTGAGCTTTTTCAAGTAAGTTTGAATCCGGACCTTACCACGGGCCTAAGTGAAATTCGAACTATGTATAGTACATAAAATACCTTGCCGTGAAACGTTTCGATAGTCGTCTGGCCACAAAATCAAATGCGTGCCGAATGATGACAAGGCCCACACTGCACACTGCCACCCCTCTCCTAACACACATTTGGAAAAGCTCTCAGATTCTGGGAGCCACGTGACCGGCCGCAACCAGGGTCTCTTTCCTCAACGAGAAGGGAGGCAGGGAAGAGAGACCCTGGAAACGAGGTTGGGCTGATAGAGGGCATCACCACAGTGCAACCTCGTTTCCAGGGTCTCTCTTCTCTGCCTACCTTCTCGTTGAGGAAAAAGACCAATGAGCAAGTTGTTAGCCATCAAAAACTGATAAATGCTTGGGTGACAAGAGCACTAATGAGCCCATACATTTTTTTAAATTTTGCATTTTCAAAGCGTTATTACTTACAGATTATGTGGTAAATTGCTCTCAACGTTTCAGAGGTAGCCAATATCAATATCAAATATCAATATCAATATTCAGTAATTGATTTTTTTGGCTGATAGATTGGCAAACGATGGGCTTATGCTAATGAGACAAAAAACGTAAACAAAGATTCCCCAAGAACATGTAAAAGTTTATCTTATTACACGTACATCGTAACATTAATTCATGAGGTCAACCAAACCAAATTAAAGCAGAATATCAAATTAAATGTTGGTTTTTCCGTGGAAGAGAAAATCTGAGTATCCTGTAAAAACAGGTCCAGAAATCGAGTCCTCCGAAACACATTGATGAATCAAAGTGCCACTGTCGTTACTCGTGGATATGAAAGTTACCTCGATTGTTTAAAATTGGCAGGCTGAAGTTTTCTTAATGCATTAGCATTGATAGTTGGATAATTGTGTAACAGCACGATGGGCTCTCATATGCAACTAGATACCCAAAATAATGCATGTATGTGAGGTAATCCCCTTTGCTGGAATTCAACCCTGTGAAATAAGTATACCATTTCTCCAATAGGCATAAGATAAATCTTTAACACATCCTCTATAACGAGCCGTACCATGTGTTCAAAGTTTGTTGCACAGATGACACGGTAATTTTGAATAAGGTCTGATTTTTGTTGCCAGGTCATATTGTTAATGTCATCAGGTTTAGCAAGTAGAGCAGATCCATTCAGTAATATTGACACTTTTTGTGCCAGTTATACATTCCTCCAACAAACCTTGTGAATATTTATCACTATATTTGATATTGTTACACTTAAAAACAGATGATGTGAACCATAACTGATCACAGGAAGTGCATATATATTCAGGGCCATGTGTTATCGTATCACAAAAAAGACTGAATCACTTTTGACATGAATGCCTAATAGAGTCTTGACCTTGACAAATTTCAGTTTGGTTAAGCCTTGAGCTCTGCACAGCTTTCCTTTAATGGTTTTATGCTTTTCTATTTAGGTCTCTGATATGTTCTGGATTGCTTTTCTTTTCCTATTCCCTTGCTGCTTCAATATTTTCAGATCTGTTTTGGCGTTTTGTGTTGTTTTTCTTTTCCCTGAACTCTTCAAGTGATTTTGTCTATTCCACTTGATAGATTCTCTCATATAAGCTCTTTTTTGCCACTGCTTTGTAGAAATTATTACGGACACTCACATCACTTTTGGCCATGACGTTAATTAATTGATTATTACCAGGCTCTGCATAATTGTTGACATTGGTAACACCGCTGATTTCATAACCTGATATACTGTCATTATAATACTGAAGTGCTGAAACATAGTTTCTTCCATCTAGATGTCCAATGTTCACAGTAGTTCCCTGTTGTCTGCTTATAGGACTCAGTCTGATAACAGTTACTGGTGCCCACCCCTCAATGGATTCATTTATATGTATTGTATAAACATTTAATACATTGCAAACTGCTTGCACAACAAGTGCATCACACCATGTATGTTGCTGTGACAACAAACGCACAATTGCTCTGTAATGGGTCCAATAAATTTTTGTCGGTTGTTTCTGATGGATTCAACTCCAGCAGCATGCACATTCATGTGATAGGAAGGATCATTGTATAACTGGTGGGCAGCAGAAGAAAAGAAGCATGAACTATCTGAGGTACATTCTAGTGCCTTCAATCCTTTTTGAGCTAATCGAGCCTGCAACAGTGCTATAGAAGGATTTCTCAGTATTGTATGTGCTGTAGGTGTACTCGTTCCATAAGCAACAGGGCCTGGGTTCGATTCAATGTCTCCTGATGTCAATAGCTTTTCTCTTGATAGACAATAATTCTCATTTTGTTGGTTCAATTTTGTCGAATGCGTAGTAGCAGATTGATCTTGAATGCACAATAGAACTGACAAGTCTTTTTTGTGTTCAGCAGTCCTGCGGGTAATAAGATAAAAATGACGATTAGAATCTCCTACTCTCGAAGATTGTTACGTCTGAGTTGCGGTCTAGGTATAGAGATATAATATTTTCCAAAAGCAAGAGATAAACACTTTCTCAACTCAGAAGAGCTCAGTCCTCATATAATTAATGCACCATACACTTTCTAATTACCTTGTCTTTCTGAAACAAGCTCGACGTTTTCTTGAAAGGAATTAATCCTGGAAGGTTCTCTGTCCCGGGGAGCATGTACTGCCTCAGCCCTTGCTCTATCGTAGGAGATTGGTACGGATTCCTCATCAGTTTTCGTTACATAATCAGTGACCGAGTCTTTCGACAGTTCTTCATTATGGTCCACCACACAAGTACTAGTGTCTGGAAGCATGGATTGCTTGGCTGCCTCACTGTTTTTCATGTCACGGATGTTGTTCAAGTTGTATTCACGTGACTTTGATGACTCATAGCTTGCAAAACTTCGTGATAGCTTTGATAAACATTGGTATACTTTGATAGCTTCGATGTTACTCTCCAAATGGCAGTTACCTTCCAAATGGAATTTATTTATCCCCCGTGAGCTCAGGGGGTGAACAGGGACTGTCTTTTCACCATGTGTCTGTCGATTCCATTTCTACATGTATTGAAGCCTTTGTGTTGGTCAGTGAAAGGCGGTGCACAATTAATTGCACCAATGTGTACTTGTTCAGAATATTTTGTTTCACCTTCGAAGAAAGCCATTTCTTTAATTCTTCCGTTTCTTGCTTCTAAATGCAGCGGAAGGTGCTCAAACACTTAAGTATAAAAGCGACATGCAACAATGGCGGCGCACAACCTCGCAAACAGGAAGTCACAGCTTTCTATGCTGTGTTGTGATTATACATCCTGATTGGCTTATGAGATCGAACTTCCAGTTAGGCAGGAGTGACATATTTGCATAAAGAACCTCACCAAAACTCGTGGATGTATCCACGAGTAAAAAGGGGTGGCCTTATCGAGTTCCATAAGTATAAAAATTAAAAACGCTTTGCTTTAAAATCAGAAAAGAAACAATTCACCGTTGCTGTTAAGAAAAGTGTATGCCAGGCAAAACAAGTTGCATCTCAGTAACCTGAAAGTTAAGAAATAATTTGCCTGTGTTTAAATTGGCAAATACACCAATACATCACTAACGTTTCGTGTTTAACCGGAGAATTAGGGAAGCAGATGTTCGAAGGTGTAATAGCTATTGAGTTTTATTCCTCAGTTACCGAGTTCTATAAGTATAAAACTTAAAAATGGTTGTCTTTAAAATCAGAAAAGAACCAATTCACCGTTGCTGTTGAGGAAAGTGTATGCCATCTCGGTAACCTGAAAGTTAAGAAATAATTTGCCTGTGTTTAAATTGGCAAATACACCAAGACATCACTAACGTTTCATGTTTAACCGGAGAATTAGGGAAGCAGATGTTCGAAGGTGTAATAGCTGTTGAGTTTTATTCCTCAGTTATCGAGTTCCATAAGTTTAAAAGGTCATAAAACTAAAAATAGTTGTTTTTAAAATCAGAAAAGAACCAATTCACAGTTGCTGTTGAGAAAAGTGAATGCCAGGCAAAACAAGTTGCATCTCGGTAGCCTGAAAGTTAAGAAATAATTTGACCGCGTGTTTAAATCAACAAATACACCAATACATCACTAACGTTTCATGTTTAACCGGAGAATTAGGGAAGCAGATGTTCGAAGGTGTAATAGCTGTTGAGTTTTTTTCCTCAGTTATCGAGTTCCATAAGTATAAAAAATAAAAATAGTTTCCTCAAAAATCAGAAAAGAACCAATTCACCGTTGCTGTTGAGAAAAGTGTATGCCAGGCAAAACAAGTTGCATCTCGGTAGCCTGAAAGTTAAGAAATAATTTTCCATTTTTTAACTGCACGATGCTGGCCGTTGTAAACCGTGTTTTAGAAAACATTTCAAATTGACTTTTTGTCCCTCTGGACTATTTTGACACGTCACTCAAAATTGATTTAATATCGTCATTAAAAACTTTATGACGAAGTCGGCCCAACAAACGCGTCGAGATTAACACCTCTCGCTCCCTTTATGTCTCTTGCTCTGCCTTTTTAGTGTGAGTACTAGTCTTGTTACAACTCCCACTGAGATTTAGGTATTTTTTTTTAACTGAAACAACGGGGACGCACATTCCTGACCCAAGTTAAGCTCCTCATGTGAGTGACCTTTACCGAACGTTACGTGACCTTATACAACAATTCTGAAAGTGGGAGTGCGGCACTGCGGCAATTATCACGTGAATTGCGGAGACGTGATATTTTCAAAGCATGGAGTCAGAAGACAGGTATTTGTGGACAAAGACAGAGAAATGGTGTTTAACATTAACACTTGGTTTTCTGATAATTTTTGGACTTTGCGGAAATCTACTCGTTACTATCGTAATTCTTCGTTTTAAGCGACTTCGTCGGTACGTGAACAGTTACTTGATCCTGAACTTGGCAATAAGTGACTTTTTAACAACATCTATATCAATGCCATATCAACTTGCTACGGTGCTCGATCAAAGTATCATCTCTCACAATGGAGTGCTTTGCAAAGTTGGTGGAATTTTGTCTTATCCTTTCTACATTTCTTCAACCATAACACTTGTGATGTTGGCGATTGAACGACATATTGCGGTGAGCGATCCTTTGAGATACGTGAGTCGTGTTACCACACGCACGATCTCAATAATGGTCGCCTTTGCCTGGTTTCAAGCTGTATTTTTCTGTATTCTCTTCGCTATATTGGGAAAAGTGGAATTTTCGAAGAAAAGCTTAGATTGTGGAGTAACTTGGGAAGGAACACCATTATGGCTAAGTTTGTTGGCTTTAATTATGAATGTCGTCCTACCATATTTCTTATTGCTCGTTATGAGTTTGAAAGTTTTGACCATAGCAAGGAGACAAATGAGAAGAATTGCATTTGAAATGTCTGGACAAACTCGGCCGTTTCGCAGGAGAAGAAACGTGTTTTCAATTTCAGGTATGTATGAAACCAAGAACCAAAAACGCCTTTCCCTTTTTTTCTAGAATAATCTCGGCTCAATTGAAAACTTGGCTACGTGGTAATTTTTATTAATTATTTGCGTCATATCAAGGAAGTTCATCATTACCGGTACCGCAACTGAACATGCGTCAAGTATTTACATTCTTTTCATTAACTGCTTATGTCCGCTTAGGAAACCGGAAGTACCTTAGCTTAATCATCAGAGACATTGGCCTTCGCTGTTACTCAGAAACAGACATTTTTACCATTCTTCCCAGGAGAATTCTGATTCTTCCTAAAGCATTTAGATTTAGCATTTCTTTCCAATACAAGCAATGCCTTGGAATACGAAATTATTTACTTAACTGTGACAACAGGTCATAATAACCCTAAAAGTCTTCTTTAAATCTTTTGGCCTTGAAACAATGATATACTGTAATTCAAAGCTGCTTAGAGCATCGAGGGAAAGAAAAGAGGACACGACAGGATTGACTATAAACCCCCCGGGGGGGGGGGGGTACTCCATATATCCCTGGGTGGGGAGGTGCGGCGCAACCCCTCATACCCTGACCCTGTTTAAGACAAATATCGCTGGTTTTCCTACTCATTTTAAGACAGAATTCCGATTTTTGATACCCTGTTTAAGACATTTAACCCATTTTAAGACAAAAAATGATAATTCGATACCCTGTTCAAGACAATATTCAATGAGAAAAGCAATATTAGAGTAGTAGAAAGCTTTTCCAGTAGTGAATTGATATGGTAACACACTCAGACCATTCCGAGTATAAAATGTCAAAAAAGATGAAGAAAGAGAAGGAAAGAGAAGGTTTCATAACCAGTCCCTCGATTAGCTATGCTGACTCCAAGTATATGTCGCCACAGGTCGCCCAAGTTCAATGTATGAGTATCTGTGCTGTACTATAGTATGCAAGAGTAGAAATATAAGGATTTGTATGGGGAAAATGGTTCTCAAAATGAAAAAAATACTTTACGATTTAAAATTAAAACAAAATAGCTTACCTTGCTTTAGTCTTGTATGTCTGTCTCTGGTACGGTTTCTTGGTCGATTAAGAACGATTTAGGTAGTTTTTGGTTCCTCTTCTTTTCCCTCTATATATTCTTCCCCAAGGAAGGGGACCAAGAAGAAGTCGCCGAACGGAATCACCGAAGGAAAAGGGCCATAAATTCGCTCCGAAGGCTTCGATCGCCTCAAAATTCCACTTAGATCACTGACGATACCTCCGCTACTCATTCGTCTTCTTCATTCCAGCCGGTTGTACACTGAGAAGGAATCAAGGGCCGCCAAACTCTGAAAACATTTGCTTCGAGAGCCATCGGATGAAGCTTTAGTCACCGTTGAAACCGTGTTACCGAAACCTTTGAGAGGTCGCTTAGCGACCCGGCCTAAGACTCACGAATGGTCACCATTGTGCCAGCTCTACTGACCAATCGCGAGTAGCCAAGCGGTCTTCCAAGGGTGATTTACGTATATACAGGGAAAAGAAGAGGAACTAAAAACCACATAAATCAGCGTTGACCCAGAAAGCGTACCAGAGACAAAGACATCCAAGACTAAAGCAAGGTAAGCTATTTTTATTTTAAATCGTAAATATCTTTTTGAATTTTGAGAAACAAATCCTTATATTTCTACTCTTGCATAATATAGTACAGCACAGATACTCATATATTGAGCTTGGGCTACCTGTGACCGCGAAAGATAACAGCAGTCGGGGCAATGGAATTCGAAGCGTTGGCCCTTCGTCAGAGTGACTAACCAAACATATGACTGTTCGCTCTGATGAGGGGCTAATGCATGCTCCAAACGTCAGCTTTCAATTTGTTCAGTTTACATTAGAGAATTTACCATACAAATCCGGTTGATAACCGAACCCATTTCTGTGTTTCACATCCCGCGGACGCAGCACCACAGCTCCCTTAGAAACGAGAACCCTTTATCCATTTTACAGTAGTGAGTCGCAGTTGTTGCTGCAGCTCCTATTTTTCATACGAAAGAATTCTTTTAGTTCCTTTAAATGGATGTCTAACTACTTATGCAATTTCTTCACTGTTTTCCAGGCTCAGAGAGCAAAGCTACTGCAGCCATCTTGGTTGTCATCATCGTGTTTCTAATTCTTTGGATTCCGTTCCTTATCACTCGGGGATTAATGGCATTTAATGACGTTTATATTCCTCCCGTAGCAAACACATCAGCGGTGTGGATATTGCATTTAAACTCTGTGGTAAACGTTCTAATTTACACACTTCGCAGGTCAGACTATAGACAAGCATTTAAAGACGTCATGCGCTGTACGTCTCTCTCAGGGCCTAATGTTTTTGAGTTAAGCGTAACTAACAGAACTGATAAACAAATTCTTAACCTGCGAAGGGTGTCTGCTGTAAAGTTCAAATCTGCAAGCGAAATGGACAATTCCGCTCCCGTTATCCCTGCCCGCTCGTCCTGAAAAGGGAATCGACCCACAACTTTGTATGGACCTCCAGGACTCCGTCTTTCCCCCATTTCACTGATTTTATGGTGCACAATACCCCAAACAACAACACCAAACAGACAAAGGAAAAAGAAAAAACGCAGGTACGCGCCCAACAAAAATATCCAGTGTATCAGACTTCGGAATGCATTGAACAACCAATTGGATGTGATAGGCTTCGAGACAAGAAATTCAACACTTGTCTACATATCAATATAACTAACAAATAATTTTGTTAAATATCTCTTTAATAAAAATGTTTTTTAGAAGATATCGTCTAACGTTAATCTTGTATGATATCTATTAAACAAATTAACGTCAGTTTTTTTATGCCTCTGGCCTCTTATTGATGATAAATTGCGCCATAATATTGTCAAAGTTGCTGTGGAAATCACGAGCCTCACCCTTTCGGAAATGAATAAGTAGCTCATTTCAAGCCAGCCTCTAAACTAAGATAAGGCATAGCATAGAGAAAGCATAACAATAACAGCGGAAATACAAACAAGCGTTTAAATTGATGATAAAAATTAGCCAATGAGCTAGATAGAATTTAGATAGTTATTGTAAAATCTTTAATTCCTCCTACAAGTCAGTCACATGGGATAAATTTAGCTCATTGACCAATGCAAAAAATCACCTTATTTTGACTCCAGTAGCGTACCTCCAATTATACCAAGCTGAATCCGAATCGGAATCTCAAGCTTGAATCCCAAAGAAGATCGTATTGTCCCTTCAGGAAAGGAATAGTGGTTCTGTTCAAACTAGCCTATGAATTGAGATGGAGCAGTTTACGATAAGCCAGATAAAGCGTCAGAATAACGCAATAACGGTGGAAATCCCACATGCGTTTTTTACAGCTCCTCACCTAATTTCCTATCTTACTAAACATCCCCTTGAACTGCGAGCGACCTATCTAGATACTTCATGTTATCACAATTTACACATAAAGTGTGCATACCTCCAGCACAGTCTTTTCTGCATTGAATGACCGATCTTGAATGCACAATAGAACTGACAAGTCTTTTTTGTGTTCAGCAGTCCTGCGGGTAATAAGATAAAAATCGAAGATCGTTACATCTGAGTTGCGGTCTAGGTATAGAGATATAATATTTTCCAAAAGCAAGAGATAAACACTTTCTCAACTCAGAAGAGCTCAGTCCTTATATAAATAATGCACCATACACTTTCTAATTACCTTGTCTTTCTGAAACAAGCTCGACGTTTTCTTGAAAGGAACTAATCCTGGAAGGTTCTCTGTCCCGGGGAGCATGTACTGCCTCAGCCCTTGCTCTATCGTAGGAGATTGGTACGGATTCCTCATCAGTTTTCGTTACATAATCAGTGACCGAGTCTTTCGACAGTTCTTCATTATGGTCCACCACACAAGTACTAGTGTCTGGAAGCATGGATTGCTTGGTTGCTCACTGTTTTTCATGTCACGGATGTTGTTCAAGTTGTATTCGCGTGACTTTGAAGACTCATAGCTTGCAAAACTTCGTGATAGCTTTGATAAACATTGGTGTACTTTGATAGCTTCGATGTTACTCTCCAAATGGCAGTCACCTTCCAAATAGAATTTATTTATCCCCCGTGAGCTTAGGGGATGAACAGGGACTGTCTTCTCACCATGTGTCTGTCGATTCCATTTCTACATGTATTGAAGTCTTCGCGTTGGTCAGTGAAAGGCGGTGCACAATTAATTGCACCAATGTGTACTTGTTCAGAATATTTTGCTTCACCTTCGAAGAAAGCCATTTCTTTAATTCTTCCGTTTCTTGCTTCTAAATGCAGCGGAAGGTGCTCAAACACATGCAACAATAGGTGCGGTTACACTCACCATGGTAAATGCCATTTCCCATGGTAAATTATCCCGCGGTGCCTCACACTTGAGTTTTAGTATACCGCGTTAACTAGGAGTCACACGTTACGAAGATTACCGAGGTAAAACGAAATCTCACGCAATTCATTGGCGGGAAATTTAATCACAACTTCATCAGCATAGCGATTGGCTCTTGTACCTCGGGCATCAAAATACCCTTCCAACTTCCCACGTTAAATGTCATGGGCGCTTCCACTGATCTCTTTGACGTATCCATGGATACTTAACACGGGAAATTTACCTCGGGAAGCGTCGGTCACACCACTAAATACAGTTTCCCGTGGTAAAAAGGCAATTTACCACGGTAAAAGTGCCCCGTGTAACCGCACCTGATGGCGGCGCACAACCTCGCAAACAGGAAGTCACAGCTTTCTATGCTGTGTTGTGATTATCCATCCTGATTGGCTTATTAGATCGAACTTCCGGTTACGCAGGAGTGACACATTTGCATAAAGAACCTCACCAAAACTCGTGGATATATCCACGAGTAAAAAGGCGAGTGCATTCATACCATATTAGCACAATCTCGACCCCAGAGCTCTTCTGTTGACTGAAGGAGAGAAGAGCTCTGGGGAACCCTGAAACAATGTGTCTTCTTATTGGTATTCGTGAAGAACAATCAAAAGCGTCTCTAATTGGTGCATTCATGTTAGCACGAGGAGTGAGCAGGCGCAGTAAGGTTCAAATAGCCAATTTTTGGCTATAAGAACCCTACGGCGCATGTTTTCCTAAATAGAGCTTCCCAGAGCCTTGGGTCTACCCGAGGCTCTGGTGACGAGAATGCATACTAGCAGTTCTCACGCCTGTTTTCAGGCGCACCCAGCGAAAATTATTTCCAAAATGCATAATAATAGCAAAAAAAACCTACAAGAAAACCGTAATAAAACCTTTTTTGGAGTTTCTTAATTTTGCTTGGTAAAAAGGTTATCCGCACTCCCAGGATGATTATGAGAAAAATTCCAGCTCCCAGGTGATAGTGAGGGAAACGAGAATCCAGGCCGCATTTTGCGCAGCGGATTTTCTATTTTAATAGTATATCTTTAAATACTATGTATGTAGTAGGCATCTGTATATGCTATGTCGTTTAGCTGTATGTAAATGTAATGTCTCGAAGGTATTAGCTGCTGTAGTTATTCTGATATTCGAGATGAAGTAAAATTATTTTTTGCATGTATGTATGTTACCTTTAGTAGGGCGAGTGCGCACACTTTGTAAACTGCGACTCCAGTGCTTACCATATGACAGATAAAATGACTTTTCCCTTGTATATTTAAGCCATCGAATTCTTACGTTAAATTGACAAGGGCGGTTTGGAGCTGTAAGTAGGCGTGGGATTTGTCTCATATGGTTTAGGGGTCGACATATCTCTCCCTCAATGCCGTACCGGGAGGCGAGGTCGGTAGCAGAAAGCAGCGAAGGGCCAACTGCGTCCAAAAGCGATCGCACGGGCCGAAATCCCGGGATGACTCGTTTGGTACGACGCTCCAGCGCCATGTCTGGAGGTACCGCGTTTTTCTTTCTTTTTCAAACATTCCGTCAGCGCATACGTAAATGTTTTTGCTCTCCGATACCTAGCCTACCAACAAAATTAAAACAAAATGAAGATGCTCTCTGGCCTTTCTGTGAACGAATTCCAGAACCTACAGGACCTACCGATGCAATTTTGGCAAGGTTTGAAAGCTAAAAACTTCAATCGATGCGGTATTTTGCTGATAGGATTGGGTGGCCCGACACTTATAAAAAAAAAAAAACTATGAATGAGAATCGGGAGTCTTCCCTTGTCATGGAATGACAGACTTACCAGAATTCTTTTTAGGCATGAGCGAGGCAACTTAAGAAGCACGAGACTGGCCCTCATCGAATGGCTGAGGCGCGGCTAGAGGAAAAGATTTCTAGCCAGATACTCAGGAGTAGGCCTGGTGTGTGCTGTTAACTTAGATTTTGGATTTCTGAACAAGTTTTTATCATAGAAAATTGGCGACAAAGTTGTGCTTTCATTTCGCTGTAATCCTCGTGTCAAAAAAACGGTATAATGTAAATAAGAGAATAACGAGATTTATATTTGCAGATGACATGTCCTCTTACTACTAAAGTCAAACTACTACATGTCTGTGCAATAAGCGCATTCACAATTTCCTCATATTACTTTAAAAAAGTAGGTTTGTTTGTTGTTTTTTTTTTAAAGGGTTTTGCTGGCTTTCTCTCCCGTACTCGTCTTAGGCATGATCTTCGCGGAAGTTACATTCTGCCCCTCAAAAAACCTGGAACAACCAGTTATGGTCTTAGTTAGTTATTTTTTCTTACGTATCAGCTAAGTTGCAGAACGTGCTATCTGATTTTATCCGTACCACTGAGCAAGCAATCAAGTAAAGAACCTCATGAATCAAAACCGCTCGCCAAACCGGTAAAAACAGGTTTTTTTCAACATGGGATACGTTGTACTAGCCGTAAGCTTTTCGTGAACGAGTTGTCCTCCAGTCTCCCGCAGTTTCTGTTCTCACCTAGACAGCACGGATTGAAATGCTAAAAATATAGGGAAATTGTATGAAAGTTAATAACTTGTCAGCCAGCTGAATTTCTACTGCGGAACAGATATTTTGCGGAACACCTTTGTTGGGTGTCACTATATTTTATTTCTGCCTCGTGCTCGACAAACTAAGGGTCAGTAGAGAGACTGCTTATGCAGAGCTAAAATCCTCTCACCACCTATTTCGCCTTTCCATAGTCAACTCTCCATTTCATAGAAAATTCAATTCTCTGTTGCATAACATCTGGAAAGATCTATTTTCTTGTCATGCTTTCTCAAAAAACATGGTTACATTATTTTGTCGTGCTGAAAGACACTTTCCCAGCGGGAAGAAAAGAAAATTTGAGCATAACGTTGCCGGACTATTTTTGCTGTTTATAAACATATTTCAGCGGTGTTTTTCCGGGGGATATTCTCAATTCAAAGAGGATGAAGGGGTACCTCCATTTGTCGAGACCACTATTGCTTTTTGTGGCAAATTCGTTACAGCTCTAAAGCGGTAAATTCTATAATCCCCTCTTCGGACTGAACGAACAAAATCTTTTTGAGGTACAATTGCGCCCTCTATTTTTTAAAAAAGATCATATTTTTTCATGGCCAGGCTGAAAACAGCATTCCTTTCTTTTGTCATCTTCATGGAATAGGAATTCTTCTTGTTCTTTTTCTGGGATTATTTTTTTGTAGTTTGATTTCGAAAATTGCGGAATTTGCCGACCTCCTGTCGATTACATTGCCCTCTGTTAGTTTTCATCGCCGTTTGTTGGAAAAAGGACAGAATTCACTAAACCTTTCGCAGGGCAAAAACGAGGTTCAATGTACTTTGTTAGTTTCCATCGATACGCAAAACGTATTAACAAAATCTCAGTGTGTATCAAGAACCCAGATATAAAATTAGTATGAGGGTGTGGACGTTTACGGACAAAATCGAATGCTTATCGTCAAGTACATACTCGCGTCCTCCTCGTTCATTTCACGTCGTCGGGACGAGAAAGGTTAAGAAATGTACCAAAACGGTTGGTGTGCGGCCTTTTGAGCTGAGGTCGCCAGTTCGATCTCTGTCTCATTCCATCGGCGTCTGTTTCAACTTTCCTCTGATCCGTGTTGCTCTAGCTTTGAATACCCGTAAAACGGAGCATTGCCGGAGGAAGGGTAAAAGGGGTGCATCGAGGGGCACAAGTTTATCAGTTCACTGGCGCGTGTTACCCTCGTAAAATAAGGACCTTTTCATCGCTTAATTAAGCTCTCTAATATTTATTTAGCAGTTCTCCTACCCCCGTACATATTTACTGCATTATTGATATATCAACGTTTTTTTCAATCCATCACACTGTGTAAACACAATTCAAAGTGCACATCGTTTTGCATAACATAATCGCATGTTTCAATTAAATGTGGCTCACTTTAATTAAAAGCTGCCAAAAAATACGAGTGGATTGAGCACTCCTTTGCAAATAGTTTCGTCCCAAAAGAGATTATGTTTTTGGGCCTTCGCCCGCGTGAAACAAAATTGAACGAACAGCAATAATTCTAGCTCTTTTGGGCGACGTAAAAACACATTTCGGCAAATCACAAAAAGAGAAAGAATCAAGCTGCCCGGAAAATTATTTTATAAATTACCTGACCACGCGTGAGACAATTTTTTTTTCGTGCACAAATTTAAACTTGAGAGTTATAAGTGTAACTTTAAATGACTTACTCGTAAAGACAATGGGAGTTTTCCGTTGAAATTGTGTCCCCAAATACAAAGAGATTTGGAAAAACAAAACTTCAAAGTCTGACCACGGGATATTGTCAACATGGCTACCATATGGAAAGAATTTGTAAGTTCTACAACTGTTCATGGATTTCGTCGAATCTTTGAGAGTCCTTCACGATTTTTTCGAGTGATATGGCTTTTGTTACTGTTAGGAGCAACGACAGGTTACGTATTTTTCGTTATGGAAAGTATAGAGAAATATTTCTTGAAACCAGTGGCGCTTTCCTTTACAGAGGTTATCCCTGAAAGTGGACAACTAGAGTTTCCTGCCGTTACCATTTGCAACTTAAATCGATTCGTGAAATCCAAAGTAGACATGTTCGAAAGCGACAAAAATTTTTACAAACTGGGCTTGAATCTGTCGGCTTGCGGGATGGTTGGGTTAGTGAAAAAGGACATGAGTTGTGGACAAGGCTTGCTTTGCGCGTTTGAGCGCTTCGGATCGGACGTCGCGGACAATTGCAACGTTAGCACAAGGAGACGTATCATTGCTGCCTTAAATAACACCAAGGCAGCAATCTTCAACGCTGAAGAATTTCTGGAAGCTTATGGTCATGATATTGATGACATGTTTTTGCACTTCTGTCGGTTTGGGAATGGGGAAATTTGTTCCCCGGCTGATTTCCTTCCTTTCTTGACGGAAAATGGTCGTTGCTTTACGTTCAACTCTGGCCGAAATCATACTCCAATCCGTGTCTCGAAGAGAGCAGGTTCGTTTGGCGGTTTGAGCGTTATGCTGGATGTCCAAGCGCATGAAAACACTATCAGCGAGTTTTCGCGCGGATTGAGGGTGATTGTACACGAACAAGGCACATTCGTTGACATTGAAAACGGATTCAATGTTCTCCCAGGATCACACACATTGGTT
>NC_090890.1:5882513-5885013 GCF_036669925.1 Montipora capricornis
CACCGCCGTGTTGAGATAAATGGAGCTCACACATAATTTAAGCTATAAAAGTAGACATTCTCTAAAGTTGATAAATTTAATGTTTCCTGTTTTGTCTTGTTTTCCAGTGCCATTGACCCTGCCTGTATGCAGTTTTCAACACGCGTTCTGCATAGAACAGAGTTTAGGTATGTATGGAAAATATTTGCTTGTTGTGAAACGTACGAAAGTCTTATATTTTGAACGGCAAATTTTCAAAACTCTGAGCAAAAATGATCGAAGGCAAAAACATACAGTCTTGAAAGGGCTCTTAAGACATCTGGGAACTGGTCAGTTGCGACTAGACCTTTTTACAGTTACATGCTTAGTTATCTGGCCTTTAAATGAAAGTGAGGCTGGAATCGACCTTTACAAATCTTATAATAACGACGCTAATTAATTGGAATTTACGTAAGAAAAGCAGTGAGATTTCTACCAAACCAAGCTCAGTTCCAGCCTCACTTTCATTCATAGGCCAGGTAACTGAGCACATAATTGTAAAAGCGATAATGAACGAGTCATACATTTTGAAGACGACTGGAATAATTGCCTTTCTCGAGACGCGACTATTCTTGCTAACATTGCAGAACTTGTGTCGTGTTTCTGACCTGTGGCGTAATAAAATTCTCTCTTTTTTCTCTTTGGACAAGTGACAATCCATTCAAATGTGATGCTTCTGATCGTCACCATGTTTAGTACTATTGATGACTCATATATGAACCTCGAAATTCCTAAAATCTGGGACTTCAGTAACCTCGTTCCCGGGGTCTCCATCGACAAAGAGACCCTGGGGACGAGGTTGGGACTGCAAATCCTTCGTTTCCTCGTGCGAAGGCCCCGCCGGCTAAGAGAAACGATGGCATCCGGTAACGAGAATGGGGTGGAATAGGCTGAATTAATGATAGTAATGATAACGAGGACTTACTTGTTTTGTTTCTATGTAACCCTGCAGTGTCGCATAATCTACTCTCTTGTGACTGTGGTGTACCGTGTGAGGAGATACAATACGCCACTCAAGTGTCTTATTCCGAATTCCCCGATGATGGAGTTAGCAGGGTCTTGAAAAATCGGTTTGGTTACAATAAAAGCATTGAATATCAGAGGTAGGCCCTTTTTCTTGGAATTACGCCATGTCATACCTGCATATCACCTTTTGTCCTTTCCTCCTCAGAATCTTGGCTACGACTAATTGATTGCCACCCTCACCGGGCAGTTCGTAGCCTGTCTCAGCCACCATGTTGTTTAGCTAGACGTGAAACGTACTACACACTGTTTCTCAATCCGTAAAGGGGTACATTGCTTGGGAGAATGCTGCGATGGGCGCCTCTTCCAGCGGAGGGGTGTGGCGACTCTCTTTGTTGTCTTTGTCTAACTCGTTGGTCTATAAGTTTGAGTAAAGCAGCTCCGTCACCTCAGTTATTAGGGAGGTTAAGCAACGACAACGGCGACGGCAACGAGAACGTCATCTCAAAATATAAATTTGCGTTATTTTAATCGCTTCGTGACTATTTCAACGTTTTTAATATGACAAGGGTGTGGTAATTCCTCAAAGATGACACCAGTCGGAACAGCACTCTATTTTAGGAGAGAAAATGAAAATTTATCCTCAAGTGCTGACGTTCTTCATAAAACCAAAAACTTGGCTATTTCACGTTGTTGTTTTGCTGACGACGGCAAAGAAATGGACAAAAGTGAAAAACGCACGTGCAGGGCGTGCAAAGCTATTGTTTTTACCCACTAAATATGCAAATTCGTGACGTTCTCGCTGCCGTCGCCGTTGTCGTTGCTTAAGCTCCCTATTTACTTTGCCGCTACGTACAAGAAGGACCTGGCCAACTAATTAGGCTATGAAGTGCCAACCTTTGGCAAAGGCAATGTTTTAGTGTGATGACAATTTCTAACTTATCATTTTAGGGTAATGATAAAGGGCTCTGGCGAACTAAGGGAGTGGATAAACTCGTGAAGACGTCTGGTTGCCCCCACCCCTCCTCCCCTCGCGTTGACCAGAAGACGGAGAAGATGTTAACTTAAAGTGTTCGCTCGATTAAATGCCGCCATTTAAACATTAATACACTCTTATTATATAGATACTGGTGAAATACTAGGATTTTCCTTCTTGCGAAAAAATCATATCTTCACCGCGCTCAGTGAACATATCATTTTTATCTTTCACATGTGAGAATATAGGTGTCGTCATGGTAACGAACACGATTAGCCAATAAAACGCGAGCTTCCCCTTCATTGTAAGATACTTTTATGCTTTAATATAATTCTTCTCTACTACATTAACATTTTTATTGCACAAATTTACATTGTCATGATTTGTTTTTCATAACCTTCTTATGCTTCTTCATGTTACACAACCTGCGTGTTTTAGCGGTTGGTGACCACTTTTTCATCATTTCGAAAATGAGTAAAACAAGTTGATTTAAATCTGGACATTTCATCAATATCTATATAATAAACAGAACATTACATGGCC
>NC_090890.1:5895013-5907513 GCF_036669925.1 Montipora capricornis
GATCTAAAATAACTTGAAGCATTTAACCTATTATGGAAAAGGGCATGTATGGGGGATGCTGTATCGTCCCCCTTTATTTGCTCTTGAATTATATAATAGGTGTAATGCGCCCGTGCGAAAGATGGCCTGGTGACCGTGGCGAAAGAACAACGGAAAATCGGAGTCCCAGGCAGGATTGGAACCTATACGAGCTCCGTAACATCGGTCGAAATTCCTCTATCCATTGAGCTACCACAACTCCTATCGAGCGAAGTCGTTTATCTTGGTCCTAAAACGGTTTCCACTGGTGTCCCATCCTTCTCACGGGCACATTTATATCTTACGATCTATGGCTGCATTTGAGAATTTGTAGGCGCATGACTTTGAAGCCCACAGATCAGCGGTACACATAAACGACCTCTCTTCCCAGGAGTTTTAGTAGCTCAATGGGTAAAGCATCCGACAAAGTGTTCCTATGGCCTTGGTGGGGTCCCCAGCACAGTCACAAATTAGTCTATTTTTAGAAGACCCGTTCTCCCGAAAATTATCTGAAAAGAAATGGCAGAAGCAGTCACTCGTGACATGGCTTAACCGCATTGATTAAAGTGGCAGCTCTTTGATTTTTTTCGAGGGTAAAGGGTATCTAAAAATAAGTCCATTTGTGATTGTACTGGAGCAAGATCACAGAGTGATAGAGAAACACTCTTGCTCTCTGGTTTTCTAATGCGTATTGAAATTAATTAAAATATAAAGTCGCACGATGGCATTGAAATTAAACAGGCTACAACAGTTGTCCACCTCCAGGGCCTGCGCATTGAGGAGCAGAGCCACGTACTGATCGATAACTGCATAAGAAACTACACAAAAAAAGCTAACCCATCTCCATGAGCAACATTCCAGGAAATACCATGTAAAGCCTCTAAGTGCCTTGTCTATGAGATACTACAAATTAGGAAAAATTATAGAAACCGACTAACGACACTAAAATAGACCCCATTAATTCCAGCAGAACTGTTTTCCGTGGTAATTTCACAATGTCATTTCTTTATCTAATGTTACCAATTTTTTTTATCAATTTGCATTTAAAAATGGTGACATGTCACCTTAAAAACGTGATGTTTTCAGGCAACCATTCTAAAAGAAAGATTAAAGGTAATGATATCATGAAGTTTCGATGACTTCATGTCATCATCATGAAACGTAAAAAAAATAACTTGAGTGGAAGTTTATAATAATAATGGTAATCGAACTTAATGGACTGAGTGCAATTTGGTCTGAAAACATGGGTGTCATTTCAAAATGGAACGAGCGCACAGCGCGAGTTCGGTTTGAAATCACAAATGATTTCAGAACCACAATTGCACGACACGAAGTTCACCTGTCACTTTATTACATCTATTTAGAAATCACACAACTATTTAATCGCTCAAATGTAGGATTTCAGTCAGTACTGTACCAATATTTATTGATCCAGTTGGGAACAAAAGTTGCAAAATTCACCGCACAATGGCTTTCTTTGTCTTTCATATTCCTGCAATTTGATTGGTTACCTTGAACAAGCCTTGAAATCTGATTGAACTGAATAGAGTGTAATGTGAAGTGCTCGATTTCTATCCCATATGAACCATGTGAGCGTTAGCCCTACTTATGGAAATGGGCCCACACAAGGACAGAGAAAAACTCTGACCAGGGTGGGAATTGAACCCACGACCTTCGGGTTAAATCTCCGCCGCTCTACCGACTGAGCTACAAGGTCAGACGGGAGCAGGCCGTGGGAACTGAAGATGTTAAAGTCACGGCAATGAACATGTACAAGTACAAGGAAAGGTTACGTTTATACATTACACTCTATTCAGTTAACTCTGTTTAAAATAGAAGTGCTACACGGCCAACGTTTGTATAAACGTAACCTTTCCTTGAAATCTGATTGGTTGTTTTGTTTTAGTGTTTCTTTCTCATTGGCTGGGGAATTGGTGCGAGTTAGAGCAAAAAATAATACGATTCGTGAATAGTTCGCACTGCTGAGAGCCAATCAGATTCCAAGGATTACCAGTGATTTCTGAATGGTGCAACAAGATTAGAAAGTGTTGGTGTGGAAAGGTATAAATAAATTGGGCAAAGTAATTGACACGCATAAATGGCAGCACAAAAATAAAGAAAAACAATGAACGATGTGTTTCAATTTGACTAAGCTTCGCTACGCAAGACCAACTATTCTAGTTCAACGGAAACCGCCTTTTCGAAATGAACAGATCGATGGAGTGGCAATGGGGTCCCCACTAAGTCCAATCATGACAAGAGCGTTTATGCCTGCAATCGAGAGGAAATTCGCATGTGATAATGTGGATGAAACACACCTTCTATTAATCAAAGCCAACGTGTACCGGGTTGGATTTTAAAGGAAAGCGAAGGCAGAGCCCTGCAACCTTTCCCACGATAAAATAGTGAAAGTTAATCTACAACCGAAGACTCGAGATTCGACGAAAGGCTTGCGTATATAAGACAAGAAAATACAAGTGTGCTGGAAATCAAAATTCCTCCGTACACCACTCAAAAGCTGACAAGTGAAAAGAAACAAGTTTTGTACAGATAATTCATGCACCGATTTGAGAACACAACCGACTCCTAAACCCGACTCCGAGATGTTACGAATGTCTTCACGTCGCTAAGAAATAATGCAAGTTATAAAATAATATGTTCCTTGAATATGAAAAGTGCTTTAAAACCTACAAATAAGCTGTGTAACTTGTTTTCATTTAATATCGGAAACTGGCATGTGGACTGAAACAGCAACTTACCACAGACTACAATGTCAATCGAATTTCGGAAGTTCATTAATTAATTTGTTTTCCACTGATCAAACTGTAATGTTTCAATTTTTCCCAGCCCTCTTCCAAGCTTATAAATAATTCAGTAATTCTCTTTTTTTATTATAAAAAGTTAATTAAACTTCCTTACTCTTTCAGAGAAAAGTGAAAGTTATTATCATGCAAGGTAAACACTGGATATTGCATTTTTGTTTGAACTGAGGACAACAGTCGCATATGTTGGCCACCTTTCTTTCCTCTTAACAATCCATGCAAAAAGCGTGAAAAGAGTTTTAAAAGGTCGACGACGAAAACAGTAATAAGACTCTCATTCTCACTGAAATGATTAAATCTCTTTGATTTAAATCAGTCTCTCCCGATCCAAACAAATTACTACCACAAGTTTATTTGTTGGTGGCTTGCGTCGCATTTATGGCCAAATTAAAAAAAAATCGTTTCACGGTTTACGACCCAAATGAAGGATCTTGCCTGTTTTCATCTCATTAATATCAACGGAACAGTTTGGTAGCAAACCTTCTCTCTTTTATTAAAGAATGGAATACCCTGAATTTTGGTAAAATAATAATCAAAATAAAAAAAAATAGATAGAGAATGCGCAAGACCTTAATGAGGTTGCTAAAATTTTTAATGCACGCTGGAGTTTGATTTGTTTGTACAAAGTGATCTTCCTTTAGAAAACCGAATTGCTATTGAGGCAACACTCAGGGATATTGTTATTTGGTCTCATCTTAATAATTGAAAAATATGAAATATTTAGTGTTTTTTCTTAACATCAGAGACGCTGATCCTTCTATTAATACGAGGAGAGGAAGAATGTCTGCTCGCGTTAGCAGGTCTGTATGAAACGTGACCAGAATTGGAAATTTCCCCCAGTCTTTTCCGGCTGCAAGCACAGCCTGCCTTATTTATATCGAAGTGTGTTCGTATGTTTTTTGCAGTTGGGCACCTGCAGCAAATATGACCGACGACAAACGAGAAAGAACTGTCAGTTTTATACAGGCAGAGGGCGGTTGTACAAATGAGAAACCAGCAGATCTTTCATCAAGGAACGGGCAAAGTTTATCGTCAAGTCATAAAGACAATCCAAACGAAGGTGGGATGTGATATACTGTACTGACTTTGGACATCAATTACTCAACGTTCAATAACGTTTTAGTTTGGTCAAAGGGAGTAGAGGTTCCTAAAACCACATTTGGTGTAGAGTGTTATCTTTGCATTAGTTTGCAAATTATGGAAATATAAGATATAAGGAAATATATTTGATGTCTCGTGCAGGTGGAGAAACGGAAACTTTCTCTCATTGCCAGCAGGGCTGTGCGAATAATTAATTATCAACCACATGAAACAGTTTAATTTTGATCAGATTATTTCATACATTGTAGTGTCAAGTGATAAGCATATTGTTTTAATGCTGATGGAAACCGGCGGTACAGATAAAAGTAAATATTGTTTTATCATGGTCATCAGTTCTCGCTGACGAAGCCGGAACGATATCGACGGATATAAGCAAATAAATTAAAGTGTTAAAATCGGAACAAAGAGGCTCGCATAAAAGGCAAATCTGAAAGCAGCCCAGTCCAAAACTACTAAATGGTAAGTTAAACCCGGCTTTAACTCTTTCGTTTCGGTGTGACACCAAAACTAGTGTTCAACAGACTTCCTCGGTATAGCCTTTCCAACCGACTGATGTCCAGTTTGAGACGACCCCCAAAACACGTTACCTTCCTGACCAATTTGCCCACTGATTACGTGCGGACTTTGCAGCACCCGACAAAATCCACTCAAGAGCAAGAAAATGAAATCAAGAAGCTTATAAGAACCAATACCGGCTGAAAGAAAAGCTCTAGCGATAGCGTCATCATCGAACGGTTTGCTGTCAATTTCCGGCGCTACTTAAGATGGTAAGAACTTTATCGATTTTATTTCGTTAAACGCACCCACAAGAAAATATTTTAAAAAACAGGACTTTTATAACTGTTTTTGCGGTGCATGAAGCATCTAACTAGTGGTTGTATATATAAATTTAAGTTTTTCCTTGTGAAAATCATTAAAGTGTGCACGTATGTACTTTACATTGTAAAAACAAATATAAATCGACTACTTTAGCTTTATGTTTTATTCCGGAATCTGATATTTCCGAAAAAAAACTTGATAAATGAATTTTTTCGAGAAATAACTTTTCGGTGGAAATCAGAAAAATCTTTACCAAATTGGTAAAGATAGATCCGTTTGGAGTAGGTGTACTCATCAGCTGACTCGTCAAGCTTATGACCACATGAACGTAATTTGCATTCTGATAGAAGCGATATTTAACCACCAACTCGAAATTCACGCACCCGTAAAATTCTGTGACCTCTGTGTTTGCAAAAAAACGTTTATTGCCTGTAATCCAGACAGCTTGGTTTCATTTTGAGTCAACACAGTAGATCTCTACCAATAGCACCCTTTTTTTGGTCCATCGTTTCCTTGCCTGTTTCAAACCCACCAGTTAAACACTGGACAAAAACCACCATATTTTGCGCATGCAGCTGTAAACTATGCTATGCCGCATCTCAGATCCCTTTTCTTTAGCTTTCGTTGCAGTCAACATTTGAATTATTTGTTTCAAAAAAATTCCATGCACTTCTGGCCCCAGTTGTTCTAGGGGTGGATAGCGCTATGCACCTGATAAATCACTATCCACTGGATAGTGATTAATCCAGTGGATAGCGCTACGACTGGGGCCTGGGCAGAACCTTTTGAAGTCACGCAATGCTGGTGGAAAGTCTCGCAGCGTGATTAAAGTCCCTCCATTTAATATTACCCAGCGTGTCATTGAAGTTCACTCTTTTGCTCGCGACTAGTCGATAATTCTTTAGTTTTCTTTCTTTTGCAGAGAATGCATTTGGTATGCCAACAGAGACTTCTTCCGTCGGCGCTAATTTTGAGCATGATCATGGCGTATGTGAGGCCAACGAGAAGATCCCAACCTGGAAAGACTTTTCTAATTATGTCACCCTACATGGTTTTCACTACATCTTTGAAGGGAGGAGACTCTCCTTGGCACGTGTTACATGGCTTCTTCTTTTAATAATCTTTACAGGTTACGTCGTTTATTCTCTGTGCTGTAGTATCATAAAATACTTTGACTACCCCATCGCTACGGTCTTGCGCATTGAGTACCCTGTAGATAACATGCCCTTTCCGGCTGTCACTTTGTGTCCGTTGACAACGATAACAAACTCCAAGGCCTCCATGAAAGATGATCATCCATCGTTTAACAAGCTAGGGCTCAATATTGACGCCTGTAAGGCTACAGCGGCTGTCAGGGCGGGAAGGCCGTGTGGCGAAGCGTTGTTGTGCTGTTGCGCCAACATTGTTACCAGTATAAAAGGGGTCGTAGACAACTGTACGGAAGAGTACAGAAACGAACTCACCGAAGCATTAAAAGCTAGCGATTTTTCATTCAACAACCGAGACTTTTTCAGGGCGTTTGGACCTAACATGAATAAAATGATCATACCAAGGACTTGTGAATTTGGATCTTTGGACAAAAGGTGCTCACACAAAGACTTCGTGCCAGTTTTTACAGATGACGGAATATGCTACTCATTCAACTCAGAACCTGGCGAAAAGGTGTTAAGCGTTTCCTATGGGGACATTACAGGTGGTTTGTCTTTAATGCTTAATCTTATGGTCGATGACCATTTGTATGGTCTCATATCCGACGGAGTTAGGATTCTTGTGCATAATCAAGGAGAATACGTCAAACCTTGGAACGGCGTCCTGGTAGCTCCTGGAACGCATGCGCAGATCAGTGTTACGAGAAATGTGGTAAGTGACTTTGAACCTAATAGCTCAATCTCAACCCCAGAGCTCTTCTCTTGACATAGAGCTTCCCAGAGCCTAGGGTCGATCTGAGGCTCTGGTGACAAGAATATCTAATAGCTGCAAAGCACAAGGTAACTTACAGCTCTCACAGATGTGTTAGGTACTTACTTTGTAGCTTACCTTGTATCTTGAATTTCTTGGCCTAACTCCTACTGGTGTTCTAGTATTGTATTTCCATAACTAACTTGTCGGTGAAATGTTTCAGTTTTTTTTTCAAGTTATTTACCTTAGGTGTGCTTTTACTTTTGTTGTGTTACGTTACTGTGTTGGTCTTGTCTCGCCGCCATGATTAGCTTTGTAGCTATTTGCGGGACAAGCTAATAATTGTAAACATTGTTTTATCGAAAATAAATGTTTTTGTTCGATTTAGTATCGCGTTTACGACAGGCTGCTACTACTTGTAATAAAAAGCGTAACAATTCTCTTAAAGCGGTTTTCAGTTGAGTGTCGTAAAACAAATACCAGAGTAATCACTTCGACCAATCACAGCAGGTGCAAATAGCGCAATGAACCAATCCAATTTCGCAGCAATTCCGTGTAACTTTCCGCTAAAAGCGCGGGAAAAATAGCGCGAGGAAGTCGCGATTGGTTTTGGTTTTCCTTCTCACTGGTTGATAAACTGACGCGAGATTCTTAAACCAATCACTAAGTGTAGCAATCGCAATTGCGTTATTATTTTGGACCGTCGTTGCTCTATCCTTACATGACTGTTCCTTCCGATATCTTGAGATTACAAACAATAAATGACTTAACATCACACGGGTTTCTTCCATTTTTAGCAAAACGCAAATTTCAGTCTGGCTTTCCGTTTGCCGTAACGCGATCAGTGCTTATTATAATCTCTGTAAGATCTGTACATGAGATTTCAGTGGACATAATTTATGGACCTGCATTGGTGTCAAAATCATGATTAAGGTCGCATTTTGTTGAAGTGATCTTGCATTTTACGCAATGCTTTTGCACTTAACGTTGCATCAGTTGCATTTTCATGATGTGTTGTGAATTGATAGTCAGAAATTTTTTTTTATGATGGTGCCATAGTTCAACTACCAATCGGTTCCTAAGAGCATATCAAGAAGACTACTAAATATTACAATGACGTCAATTTTACTGACTAATCAGAAACATGTATAAATAGTGGTTAAACCTTGTAATACCGAAGGGAGGCGAATGTTCTTAGGTTTTCTGGCTGCTACTTTCCTCTGCACTGTTCAAATAGTTTACTTTCGATTCCTTATCCATATGTTGTGCTTCTAATTTTTTCTTTGTTTAAAAATTTTCAAACCAGTTCGATTTTGATTTTTCTTTGTCTAATATTTATCATCAATTCAGAACCTGGAACAAAGGAAAATAAATATTGATCTTGTTTAAAAAAACCTTGAGCCAGGAAAAATTTGAGCCGCACCACACTTGATAATTTTTTTTTTTTTTCAATTCTGTTTTTAAAGTACCGCAACAAGATGGCACCTTACGAGACAAACTGTGATGACTCCAAACGGCTGGCAAGTTTTCAAACCTACACATCTGAGGGCTGCTTTTATGAATGTATATCAAATATGACGATTGAGGCGTGCAAATGTAGGGCAATCGGTGTATCAGGTAAGAGTTTACTGGTTAGAAGATTTAATATAACACTGTTACAAACCTCTTAGGCCGGTGATTTAAACAAAGTGTAGCTTAAATGTAGATCTTTTTAGAGATGTGTTTCTCGGGGTGGATAAGATCTTTTCGTTGTCCCTGCTCAAAAGCCTCATACACTCCAGGGATACGCTTTGTGTGATGTCTAAAAACGCTTGCGGTGCCTAAGGCCATACAATTAAAAAACAGCAGAAAAAAGCAAGGTGATTTTATCGGGTGCTTACATCTAGATACGTTTCATAAAGTTATTTATTTTAAATCAGATCCCTCCGTTTGATTTCCGTTTGTGAATGCCGAAGAAAGCTGAGACATTTTCCCATGGTGCCTCGGGAAACTATAAATGCACACGAGCAAGCTTTCATTGACAAGTTCTGACTTGGCAAATTTTATTTGCTGGTGTGTAAAGAAGAACTTGTCAATTTTTTCCTTGACAAGTGCATTCGTTCAAAAGCTAGCATGCTAGCTTTTGAACAAGTGCACTTGTCAAGGGAAAAATTGACACATTGCAGAACTTGCTCGTCTGTACGGGTCGACAAGGAAAACTTGTCAAGAAAATTGAGAAATTGCGGGCGCACAGCGGTCTTGTTCTTGTGATGACTCACTGTAATGGTGTAATGGCGCCCCGTGGTTTATTTTTGTCGTCCGCTGTGTAATTGTATTGCTGGCTACAGTGAAAACTTGTCAAAGAAAACTTGTTAATTCGTTCACACCAGCAAATAAGACTTGCAAAGGCAAAACTCGTCAAAGAAAACTTGTCGTTCATACACATGAGCATATGAACAATGTCAATGACACTTGTCAAGGAGAAATTGCTTGTGTGTAACCGGCTTAACGCAATGTAATCGGCTTGGTCTATGGTTTATGGAGTATTAGTTAGTTGTCTTGGCAGGAGCACCCAATTTTTGCGGGTCGCGCGTCGCGTGTCGTGTGTAAATCTCGCGGGTACATCATGATTGAAAGGGGAACGAGAATACCAAATTTAGGTCTTTCGATTAACAAGCTTGGAAAAACTAGGATTAGCTTCTTATACAAAGCAAAGTAAAAACACAAACGGTCTTTCTACAGCTAAATTAGGGAGTTAACACTACGTTATGGGACTAAAGAATTGATCGATCAATGAGAAATAACAATCTAGGTGCACGTGCGATGTGGAAAATTTAGTTTTGAATTCATTTTACCCGTGACATTCTGCCACCGTGACAACAATTCATTCATTTTCATGATGGTGTTTAACACTGGTTAGAGCAACTCGACCCAAGTATACACAACATGCATTCACATGACCTGAGGCGACATCGACTTACTAGATCAAAAGTAAATACTAGCTTAATATAGTTGAGTAATATGGTTACAGTGTAAGCAGATTACCCCACAAGGAGAGGTTTAAAATTGTCTCTTGAGAACCAAAGTTAATCTCAGCTATTATGGGCATATTTTCCCGCGCCTTCTAATCCAGTTACATAATTTTTTTAAAAAACATTCATTGGTTAAACGTGCTGTGTGCACTTAATAATACAGTTGGTGAAAAATGTAACTTACTTTACAGTTTACATTTGCTCTTGATGATTGCGACTGCGAGCGTTTGTAGAATATGGGTTGGCTAGCTCTCGCTGGATGAAGACCTAGCAATTTCGCTTGCCCTAGAAATTAGTCTGCTTGGAAACACCAGACGGGATCATACGGCATATAAGCTCATACCTGGTATTTGTAAGTGCTACTATGATCTTCAGATTTTGAAAGTGTGTTTGCTTTGCACATGACTGGAAAAATGTTGAGCTATATTTTTTATCCAACGCCTATTTGTTTCGAGTGTAAGTTTTGGATTTCACGGTCCGCCATTACTCACGTTCAATAATGACCGATTGGACTGTAAGGGACAGTGTTTGTCGTCCCGCGCTCCCCACCGTACCCCCGTTGTTGGGGATCACGTGATCTCAATGCCATGAGCTCGTCGCTTCGTTTGCGTTGAACGTTTGTGCGTTGAACACTTGTTTGTTTGTTTGCCTTTTGACCTGTTTCATTGCTATCGATGTTGAGCATAAGATGAAAGATGCCCCAAAGTTTTTAATCGCTTGTTTGTATCTGTAGCTTCATCTGTAATTCAGTTTTTTTTCGAATCGCAAGCCTTTATTCTTTTTTAGTTTCAGCTGTACTGTCCGCAACGACGAGTAACAGATTAAATTTTCTGTGTCAAATATTTGCCTGTGGTTTTGTTTTACATCGACTTCAGATCAAAGGAAAAGTGACGGCCATTTACTCACTTTTACGGATACAGCGGCCATTTTGAAATCCATTGTTTTAAATAGCTATTATGGGATTTTTAGGGGGCAAATGCATACTAATTTGCCCCCTTAGATCCCGTAATAGCTATTTGAAACAATGGATTTCAAAATACCCGCCGTATCCGTAAAATGCTTTATAAAGCTTATTATTTAGGCAAAATATGAGTTGCCGAAACTCCCGTGCTGCATATTCATTCAGCCGGGTACACACGCATTGCAATCGCCCATTTCCGAGTTGCTACATGCCTCAGTTTCAAAGCGAGTCCTAGTGCACAACCATTCAAATGGAAATGAGTTGTGTATTCTTTTGCAAATCAAACTTATTTTCCCTTTCAATAGTTGAGCACCAAGACTCACCTCCAAACTGAGACACACAGTAACTCGGAAATGGCCCATCTAGTGAGTCTTTGACGTCACTTCACCTCGATCCAGCTCTCTCAAGATTTTAAAAAGGAAAATTCCGGTAAAAATAAACAGGTGTCTTTTTGCAATCATGGAGTAAAACTTGGTTCACTCAGTGCTTAGAATAACTTGATTTTGGTCATGGTAGCACTTTACTGGATCAATTCAAACGCGACTAGAAATGCATGCTCAATAAACGATATAATGGAATGAACTATGTTTTCTTTCGTGGTTGATCTTAGTTGTTTGTATTATCAGGCAATTCCGATGATCGAGTTTGTTTCCGACAAGACGATGAGTGTGTTTACCAAGTTATAACTGGTAAGGTATTCATGGAGTAAATTACAATCTCGCTTGACCTTTCAGTTATCGTTAAAATATATTACTTCAAAAAGTCAATTGGAGATCAACAATATTTGTATAGTTTCGTTAGCAATCGGTACATTTGAGGGCTTTTGTGTTTCTTAATGTGTAAGTATTGACAAAAAGCTTGAACCCCCCCCCCCCTTCCCCCTTAAATTTCGGTATGGATTCCACCTTTGTCTGAAAATTAAATTTATGCCTTATCCTTTGCGTTACCAGGAATTCTATATGCGAGCTGAATCTGAATCTGAATGTTTGGAGTTCAACCTAGCTGAACATATTATCATTGTAAACCAACACCATGCAATTTTCATTGTTTCAGATTTGTTCGACGGTGTCCTTGATAACACGTGTGTCTGTCCTATGGCTTGTGATGTTGTCAGCTATGAGACCACGGTTTCAACCGCCTCTTTTCCCAACCCTTCCATGATAAAAATCTTGAGAAACAGTGGATACAACAAAACAAAAGATTACTTCAGGTACGTTACCGCTGATCGGTCGGCTCAGAAGGAAGAGCATCGGACTACACCCACAGGAGATTTTGAATTCGATCCCAGGCGGGCAAACCCTCAGGTTCTTCAAAGAGGGGAAGACAATTCAGATCTACAAATGGTTATACTTTACATTCGTCTGGGATAGGGACGAGGCGAGAGAGCAAAATAAAGATAAACTTTCGGTTGTTCCTTAGTCGTTCGGGACGACAGCACTGAATTCAATAAGATGTTAAAGAGTAACCGAAATCTATTGGTTGCCACTGTGTTTAACCCACAGCTTAGTACTAACTTACCTCTGAATAATCGTGTGAACACGTGAATCACACAAGTTTTTGAGCAAGTTGCTTCTCCTAAACTGCGCGGAAAAGTGATTCCAATGCACTACATGTCACGAAAACATGTCGTGCAAACAAAGTCTGATACAGAATTTGCAGCAGTGCAATAAGTGAGGACTGGTGTTTGCACTAATAATTGCAATCTGTTAAAAAATATCCCGTGGTGCCGTGAAAAACGGCCCTTCCAAGCAAAATCGGCCGTCAAAACTTGCCCGGAGACTTGCGAACGAGAGTGCGTCATTCATTCTTTTTGTTTTGGTTTATTTATTGGTTTTTTTTTCGCTGTTCAGGGAAAATTTGGTTTATCTT
>NC_090890.1:5930013-5942513 GCF_036669925.1 Montipora capricornis
GAAGAAAGCCATTTCTTTAACTCTTCCGTTTCTTGCTTCTAAATGCAGCGGAAGGTGCTCAAACACTTAAGTATAAAAGCGACATGCAACAATGGCGGCGCACAACGTCGCAAACAGGAAGTCACAGCTTTCTATGCTGTGTTGTGATTATCCATCCTGATTGGCTTATTAGATCGAACTTCCGGTTACGCAGGAGTGAAACATTTGCATAAAGAACCTCACCAAAACTCGCGGATATATCCACGAGTAAAAAGGGGTGGCCTTATCGAGTTCCATAAGTATAAAAATTAAAAACGCTTTGCTTTAAAATCAGAAAAGAAACAATTCACCGTTGCTGTTAAGAAAAGTGTATGCCAGGCAAAACAAGTTGCATCTCAGTAACCTGAAAGTTATTGAAATAATTTGCCTGTGTTTAAATTGGCAAATACACCAATACCTCACTAACGTTTCAGGTTTAACCGGAGAATTAGGGAAGCAGATGTTCGAAGGTGTAATAGCTATTGAGTTTTATTCCTCAGTTACCGAGTTCTGTAAGTGTAAAACTTAAAAATGGTTGTCTTTAAAATCAGAAAAGAACCAATTCACCGTTGCTGTTGAGGAAAGTGTATGCCAGGCAAAACAAGTTGCATCTCGGTAACCTGAAAGTTAAGAAATAATTTGCCTGTGTTTAAATTGGCAAATACACCAAGACATCACTAACGTTTCATGTTTAACCGGAGAATTAGGGAAGCAGATGTTCGAAGGTGTAATAGCTGTTGAGTTTTATTCCTCAGTTATCGAGTTCCATAAGTTTAAAAGGTCATAAAACTAAAAATAGTTGTTTTTAAAATCAGAAAAGAACCAATTCACAGTTGCTGTTGAGAAAAGTGAATGCCAGGCAAAACAAGTTGCATCTCGGTAGCCTGAAAGTTAAGAAATAATTTGACCGCGTGTTTAAATCAACAAATACACCAATACATCACTAACGTTTCATGTTTAACCGGAGAATTAGGGAAGCAGATGTTCGAAGGTGTAATAGCTGTTGAGTTTTATTCCTCAGTTATCGAGTTCCATAAGTATAAAAAATAAAAATAGTTTCTTCAAAAATCAGAAAAGAACCAATTCACCGTTGCTGTTGAGAAAAGTGTATGCCAGGCAAAACAAGTTGCATCTCGGTAGCCTGAAAGTTAAGAAATAATTTTCCATTTTTTAATTGCACGATGCTGGCAGTTGTAAACCGTGTTTTAGAAAACATTTCAAATTGATTTTTTGTCCCTCTGGACTATTTTGACACGTCACTCAAAATTGATTTAAAGTCCTTTGAAATATTATCGTCATTAAAAACTTTATGACGAAGTCGGCCCAACAAACGTGTCGAGATTAACACCTCTCGCTCCCTTTATGTCTCTTGCTCTGCCTTTTAGTGTGAGTACTAGTCTTGTTACAACTCCCACTGAGATTTAGGTATTTTTTTTTAAACTGAAACAACGGGGACGCACATTCCTGACCCAAGTTAAGCTCCTCATGAGTGACCTTTACCGAACCTTACGTGACCTTATACAACAATTCTGAAAGTGGGAGTGCGGCACTGCGGCAATTATCGCGTGAATTGCGGAGACGTGATATTTTCAAAGCATGGAGTCAGAAGACAGGTATTTGTGGACAAAGACAGAGAAATGGTGTTTAGCATTAACACTTGGTTTTCTAATAATTTTTGGACTTTGCGGAAATCTACTCGTTACTATCGTAATTCTTCGTTTTAAGCGACTTCGTCGGTACGTGGACAGTTATTTGATCCTGAACTTGGCAATAAGTGACTTTTTAACAACATCTATATCAATGCCATATCAACTTGCTACGGTGCTCGATCAAAGTATCATCTCTCACAATGGAGTGCTTTGCAAAGTTGGTGGAATTTTGTCTTATCTTTTCCACATTTCTTCCACCATAACACTTGTGATGTTGGCGATTGAACGACATATTGCGGTGAGCGATCCTTTGAGATACGTGAGTCGTGTTACCACACGCACGATCTCAATAATGATCGCCTTTGCCTGGTTTCAAGCTGTATTTTTCTGTATTCTCTTCGCTATATTGGGAAAAGTGGAATTTTCCAAGAAAAGCTTAGATTGTGGAGTAACTTGGGAAGGAACACCATTATGGCTAAGTTTGTTGGCTTTAATTATGAATGTCGTCCTACCATATTTCTTATTGCTCATTATGAGTTTGAGAGTTTTGACCATAGCAAGGAGACAAATGAGAAGAATTGCATTTGAAATGTCTGGACAAACTCGGTCGTTTCGCAGGAGAAGAAACGTGTTTTCAATTTCAGGTATGTATGAAACCAAGAACCAAAAACGCCTTTCCCTTTTTTTCTAGAATAATCACGGCTCAATTGAAAACTTGGCTACGTGGTAATTTTTATTAATTATTTGCGTCATATCAAGGAAGTTCATCATTACCGGTACCGCAAAAATAACTGAACATGCGTCAAGTATTTACATTCTTTTCATTAACTGCTTATGTCCGATTAGGAAACCGGAAGTACCTTAGCTTAATCATCAGAGACATTGGCCTTCGCTGTTACTCAGAAACAGACATTTTTACCATTCTTCCCAGGAGAATTCTGATTCTTCCTAAAGCATTTAGATTTAGCATTTCTTTCCAATACAAGCAATGCCTTGGAATACGAAATTATTTACTTAACTGTGACAACAGGTCATAATAACCCTAAAAGTCTTCTTTAAATCTTTTGGCCTTGAAACAATGATATACTGTAATTCAAAGCTGCTTTGAGCATCGAGGGAAAGAAAAGAGGACACGACAGGATTGACTATAAACCCCGGCGGGGGGGTACTCCATATATCCCTGGGTGGGGAGGTGCGGCGCAACCCCTCATACCCTGACCCTGTTTAAGACAAATATCGCTGGTTTTCCTACTCATTTTAAGACAGAATTCCGATTTTTGATACCCTGTTTAAGACATTTAACCCATTTTAAGACAAAAAATGATAATTCGATACCCTGTTCAAGACAATATTCAATGAGAAAAGCAATATTAGAGTAGTAGAAAGCTTTTCCAGTAGTGAATTGATATGGTAACACACTCAGACCATTCCGAGTATAAAATGTCAAAAAAGATGAAGAAAGAGAAGGAAAGAGAAGGTTTCATAACCAGTCCCTCGATTAGCTATGCTGACTCCAAGTATATGTCGCCACAGGTCGCCCAAGTTCAATGTATGAGTATCTGTGCTGTACTATAGTATGCAAGAGTAGAAATATAAGGATTTGTATGGGGAAAATGGTTCTCAAAATGAAAAAAATACTTTACGATTTAAAATTAAAACAAAATAGCTTACCTTGCTTTAGTCTTGTATGTCTGTCTCTGGTACGGTTTCTTGGTCGATTAAGAACGATTTAGGTAGTTTTTGGTTCCTCTTCTTTTCCCTCTATATATTCTTCCCCAAGGAAGGGGACCAAGAAGAAGTCGCCGAACGGAATCACCGAAGGAAAAGGGCCATAAATTCGCTCCAAAGGCTTCGATCGCCTCAAAATTCCACTTAGATCACTGACGATACCTCCGCTACTCATTCGTCTTCTTCATTCCAGCCGGTTGTACACTGAGAAGGAATCAAGGGCCGCCAAACTCTGAAAACATTTGCTTCGAGAGCCATCGGATAAAGCTTTAGGCACCGTTGAAACCGTGTTACCGAAACCTTTGAGAGGTCGCTTAGCGACCCGGCCTAAGACTCACGAATGGTCACCATTGTGCCAGCTCTACTGACCAATCGCGAGTAGCCAAGCGGTCATCCAAGGGTGATTTACGTATAGACAGGGAAAAGAAGAGGAACTAAAAACCACATAAATCAGCGTTGACCCAGAAAGCGTACCAGAGACAAAGACATCGAAGACTAAAGCAAGGTAAGCTATTTTTATTTTAAATCGTAAATATCTTTTTGAATTTTGAGAAACAAATCCTTATATTTCTACTCTTGCATAATATAGTACAGCACAGATACTCATATATTGAACTTGGGCTACCTGTGACCGCGAAAGATAACAGCAGTCGGGGCAATGGAATTCGAAGCGTTGGCCCTTCGTCAGAGTGACTAACCAAACATATGACTGTTCGCTCTGATGAGGGGCTAATGCATGCTCCAAACGTCAGCTTTCAATTTGTTCAGTTTACATTAGAGAATTTACCATACAAATCCGGTTGATAACCGAACCCATTTCTGTGTTTCACATCCCGCGGACGCAGCACCACAGCTCCCTTAGAAACGAGAACCCTTTATCCATTTTACAGTAGTGAGTCGCAGTTGTTGCTGCAGCTCCTATTTTTCATACGAAAGAATTCTTTTAGTTCCTTTAAATGGATGTCTAACTACTTATGCAATTTCTTCACTGTTTTCCAGGCTCAGAGAGCAAAGCTACTGCAACCATCTTGGTTGTCATCATCGTGTTTCTAATTCTTTGGATTCCGTTCCTTATCACTCGGGGATTAATGGCATTTAATGACGTTTATATTCCTCCCGTAGCAAACACATCAGCGGTGTGGATATTGCATTTAAACTCTGTGGTAAACGTTCTAATTTACACACTTCGCAGGTCAGACTATAGACAAGCATTCAAAGACGTCATGCGCTGTACGTCTCTCTCAGGGCCTAATGTTTTTGAGTTAAGCGTAACTAACAGAACTGATAAACAAATTCTTAACCTGCGAAGGGTGTCTGCTGTAAAGTTCAAATCTGCAAGCGAAATGGACAATTCCGCTCCCGTTATCCCTGCCCGCTCGTCCTGAAAAGGGAATCGACCCACAACTTTGTATGGACCTCCAGGACTCCGTCTTTCCCCCATTTCACTGATTTTATGGTGCACAATACCCCAAACAACAACACCAAACAGACAAAGGAAAAAGAAAAAACGCAGGTACGCGCCCAACAAAAATATCCAGTGTATCAGACTTCGGAATGCATTGAACAACCAATTGGATGTGATAGGCTTCGAGACAAGAAATTCAACACTTGTCTACATATCAATATAAGTAACAAATAATTTTGTTAAATATCTCTTTAATAAAAATGTTTTTTAGAAGATATCGTCTAACGTTAATCTTGTATGATATCTATTAAACAAATTAACGTCAGTTTTTTTATGCCTCTGGCCTCTTATTGATGATAAATTGCGCCATAATATTGTCAAAGTTGCTGTGGAAATCACGAGCCTCACCCTTTCGGAAATGAATAAGTAGCTCATTTCAAGCCAGTCTCTAAACTAAGATAAGGCATAGCATAGAGAAAGCATAACAATAACAGCGGAAATACAAACAAGCGTTTAAATTGATGATAAAAATTAGCCAATGAGCTAGATAGAATTTAGATAGTTATTGTAAAATCTTTAATTCCTCCTACAAGTCAGTCACATGGGATAAATTTAGCTCATTGACCAATGCAAAAAATCACCTTATTTTGACTCCAGTAGCGTACCTCCAATTATACCAAGCTGAATCCGAATCGGAATCTCAAGCTTGAATCCCAAAGAAGATCGTATTGTCCCTTCAGGAAAGGAATAGTGGTTCTGTTCAAACTAGCCTATGAATTGAGATGGAGCAGTTTACGATAAGCCAGATAAAGCGTCAGAAAAACGCAATAACGGTGGAAATCCCACATGCGTTTTTTACAGCTCCTCACCTAATTTCCTATCTTACTAAACATCCCCTTGAACTGCGAGCGACCTATCTAGATACTTCATGTTATCACAATTTACACATAAAGTGTGCATACCTCCAGCACAGTCTTTTCTGCATTGAATGACCGATCTTGAATGCACAATAAAACTGACAAGTCTTTTTTGTGTTCAGCAGTCCTGCGGGTAATAAGATAAAAATCTCCTACTATCGAAGATTGTTACATCTGAGTTGCGGTCTAGGTATAGAGATATAATATTTTCCAAAAGCAAGAGATAAACACTTTCTCAACTCAGAAGAGCTCAGTCCTTATATAAATAATGCACCATACACTTTCTAATTACCTTGTCTTTCTGAAACAAGCTCGACGTTTTCTTGAAAGGAACTAATCCTGGAAGGTTCTCTGTCCCGGGGAGCATGTACTGCCTCAGCCCTTGCTCTATCGCAGGAGATTGGTACGGATTCCTCATCAGTTTTCGTTACATAATCAGTGACCGAGTCTTTCGACAGTTCTTCATTATGGTCCACCACACAAGTACTAGTGTCTGGAAGCATGGATTGCTTGGTTGCCTCACTGTTTTTCATGTCACGGATGTTGTTCAAGTTGTATTCACGTGACTTTGATGACTCATAGCTTGCAAAACTTCGTGATAGCTTTGATAAACATTGGTGTACTTTGATAGCTTCGATGTTACTCTCCAAATGGCAGTCACCTTCCAAATAGAATTTATTTATCCCCCGTGAGCTTAGGGGATGAACAGGGACTGTCTTCTCACCATGTGTCTGTCGATTCCATTTCTACATGTATTGAAGTCTTCGCGTTGGTCAGTGAAAGGCGGTGCACAATTAATTGCACCAATGTGTACTTGTTCAGAATATTTTGCTTCACCTTCGAAGATAGCCATTTCTTTAATTCTTCCGTTTCTTGCTTCTAAATGCAGCGGAAGGTGCTCAAACACTTAAGTATAAAAGCGACATGCAACAATAGGTGCGGTTACACTCACCATGGTAAATGCCATTTCCCATGGTAAATTATCCCGCGGTGCCTCACACTTGAGTTTTAGTATACCGCGTTAACTAGGAGTCACACGTTACGAAGATTACCGAGGTAAAACGAAATCTCACGCAATTCATTGGCGGGAAATTTAATCACAACTTCATCAGCATAGCGATTGGCTCTTGTACCTCGGGCATCAAAATACCCTTCCAACTTCCCACGTTAAATGTCATGGGCGCTTCCACTGATCTCTTTGACGTATCCATGGATACTTAACACGGGAAATTTACCTCGGGAAGCGTCGGTCACACCACTAAATACAGTTTCCCGTGGTAAAAAGGCAATTTACCACGGTAAAAGTGCCCCGTGTAACCGCACCTAATGGCGGCGCACAACCTCGCAAACAGGAAGTCACAGCTTTCTATGCTGTGTTGTGATTATCCATCCTGATTGGCTTATTAGATCGAACTTCCGGTTACGCAGGAGTGACACATTTGCATAAAGAACCTCACCAAAACTCGTGGATATATCCACGAGTAAAAAGGCGAGTGCATTCATACCATATTAGCACAATCTCGACCCCAGAGCTCTTCTGTTGACTGAAGGAGAGAAGAGCTCTGGGGAACCCTGAAACAATGTGTCTTCTTATTGGTATTCGTGAAGAACAATCAAAAGCGTCTCTAATTGGTGCATTCATGTTAGCACGAGGAGTGAGCAGGCGCAGTAAGGTTCAAATAGCCAATTTTTGGCTATAAGAACCCTACGGCGCATGTTTTCCTAAATAGAGCTTCCCAGAGCCTTGGGTCTACCCGAGGCTCTGGTGACGAGAATGCATACTAGCAGTTCTCACGCCTGTTTTCAGGCGCACCCAGCGAAAATTATTTCCAAAATGCATAATAATAGC
Source organism: Montipora capricornis (assembly GCF_036669925.1). Classification (NCBI taxonomy): domain Eukaryota; kingdom Metazoa; phylum Cnidaria; class Anthozoa; order Scleractinia; family Acroporidae; genus Montipora; species Montipora capricornis. Next base: position 5,937,580 of record NC_090890.1, read on the forward strand.
AAAAAAAACCTACAAGAAAACCGTAATAAAACCTTTTTTGGAGTTTCTTAATTTTGCTTGGTAAAAAGGTTATCCGCACTCCCAGGATGATTATGAGAAAAATTCCAGCTCCCAGGTGATAGTGAGGGAAACGAGAATCCAGGCCGCATTTTGCGCAGCGGATTTTCTATTTTAATAGTATATCTTTAAATACTATGTATGTAGTAGGCATCTGTATATGCAATGTCGTTTAGCTGTATGTAAATGTAATGTCTCGAAGGTATTAGCTGCTGTAGTTATTCTGATATTCGAGATGAAGTAAAATTATTTTTTGCATGTATGTATGTTACCTTTAGTAGGGCGAGTGCGCACACTTTGTAAACTGCGACTCCAGTGCTTACCATATGACAGATAAAATGACTTTTCCCTTGTATATTTAAGCCATCGAATTCTTACGTTAAATTGACAAGGGCGGTTTGGAGCTGTGAGTAGGCGTGGGATTTGTCTCATATGGTTTAGGGGTCGACATATCTCTCCCTCAATGCCGTACCGGGAGGCGAGGTCGGTAGCAGAAAGCAGCGAAGGGCCAACTGCGTCCAAAAGCGATCGCACGGGCCGAAATCCCGGGATGACTCGTTTGGTACGACGCTCCAGCGCCATGTCTGGAGGTACCGCGTTTTTCTTTCTTTTTCAAACATTCCGTCAGAGCATACGTAAATGTTTTTGCTCTCCGATACCTAGCCTACCAACAAAATTAAAACAAAATTAAGATGCTCTCTGGCCTTTCTGTGAACGAATTCCAGAACCTACAGGACCTACCGATGCAATTTTGGCAAGGTTTGAAAGCTAAAAACTTCAATCGATGCGGTATTTTGCTGATAGGATTGGGTGGCCCGACACTTATAAAAAAAAAAAAACTATGAATGAGAATCGGGAGTCTTCCCTTGTCATGGAATGACAGACTTACCAGAATTCTTTTTAGGCATGAGCGAGGCAACTTAAGAAGCACGAGACTGGCCCTCATCGAATGGCTGAGGCGCGGCCAGAGGAAAAGATTTCTAGCCAGATACTCAGGAGTAGGCCTGGTGTGTGCTGTTAACTTAGATTTTGGATTTCTGAACAAGTTTTTATCATAGAAAATTGGCGACAAAGTTGTGCTTTCATTTCGCTGTAATCCTCGTGTCAAAAAAACGGTATAATGTAAATAAGAGAATAACGAGATTTATATTTGCAGATGACATGTCCTCTTACTACTAAAGTCAAACTACTACATGTCTGTGCAATAAGCGCATTCACAATTTCCTCATATTACTTTAAAAAAGTAGGTTTGTTTGTTGTTTTTTTTTTAAAGGGTTTTGCTGGCTTTCTCTCCCGTACTCGTCTTAGGCATGATCTTCGCGGAAGTTACATTCTGCCCCTCAAAAAACCTGGAACAACCAGTTATGGTCTTAGTTAGTTATTTTTTCTTACGTATCAGCTAAGTTGCAGAACGTGCTATCTGATTTTATCCGTACCACTGAGCAAGCAATCAAGTAAAGAACCTCATGAATCAAAACCGCTCGCCAAACCGGTAAAAACAGGTTTTTTTCAACATGGGATACGTTGTACTAGCCGTAAGCTTTTCGTGAACGAGTTGTCCTCCAGTCTCCCGCAGTTTCTGTTCTCACCTAGACAGCACGGATTGAAATGCTAAAAATATTTAAAGTTTCCCAGGGAAATTGTATGAAAGTTAATAACTTGTCAGCCAGCTGAATTTCTACTGCGGAACAGATATTTTGCGGAACACCTTTGTTGGGTGTCACTATATTTTATTTCTGCCTCGTGCTCGACAAACTAAGGGTCAGTAGAGAGACTGCTTATGCAGAGCTAAAATCCTCTCACCACCTATTTCGCCTTTCCATAGTCAACTCTCCATTTCATAGAAAATTCAATTCTCTGTTGCATAACATCTGGAAAGATCTATTTTCTTGTCATGTTTTCTCAAAAAACATGGTTACATTATTTTGTCGTGCTGAAAGACACTTTCCCAGCGGGAAGAAAAGAAAATTTGAGCATAACGTTGCCGGACTATTTTTGCTGTTTATAAACATATTTCAGCGGTGTTTTTCCGGGGGATATTCTCAATTCAAAGAGGATGAAGGGGTACCTCCATTTGTCGAGACCACTATTGCTTTTTGTGGCAAATTCGTTACAGCTCTAAAGCGGTAAATTCTATAATCCCCTCTTCGGACTGAACGAACAAAATCTTTTTGAGGTACAATTGCGCCCTCTATTTTTTAAAAAAGATCATATTTTTTCATGGCCAGGCTGAAAACAGCATTCCTTTCTTTTGTCATCTTCATGGAATAGGAATTCTTCTTGTTCTTTTTCTGGGATTATTTTTTTGTAGTTTGATTTCGAAAATTGCGGAATTTGCCGACCTCCTGTCGATTACATTGCCCTCTGTTAGTTTTCATCGCCGTTTGTTGGAAAAAGGACAGAATTCACTAAACCTTTCGCAGGGCAAAAACGAGGTTCAATGTACTTTGTTAGTTTCCATCGATACGCAAAACGTATTAACAAAATCTCAGTGTGTATCAAGAACCCAGATATAAAATTAGTATGAGGGTGTGGACGTTTACGGACAAAATCGAATGCTTATCGTCAAGTACATACTCGCGTCCTCCTCGTTCATTTCACGTCGTCGGGACGAGAAAGGTTAAGAAATGTACCAAAACGGTTGGTGCGCGGCCTTTTGAGCTGAGGTCGCCAGTTCGATCTCCGTCTCATTCCATCGGCGTCTGTTTCAACTTTCCTCTGATCCGTGTTGCTGTAGCTTTGAATACCCGTAAAACGGAGCATTGCCGGAGGAAGGGTAAAAGGGGTGCATCGAGGGGCACAAGTTTATCAGTTCACTGGCGCGTGTTACCCTCGTAAAATAAGGACCTTTTCATCGCTTAATTAAGCTCTCTAATATTTATTTAGCAGTTCTCCTACCCCCGTACATATTTACTGCATTATTGATATATCAACGTTTTTTTCAATCCATCACACTGTGTAAACACAATTCAAAGTGCACATCGTTTTGCATAACATAATCGCATGTTTCAATTAAATGTGGCTCACTTTAATTAAAAGCTGCCAAAAAATACGAGTGGATTGAGCACTCCTTTGCAAATAGTTTCGTCCCAAAAGAGATTATGTTTTTGGGCCTTCGCCCGCGTGAAACAAAATTGAACGAACAGCAATAATTCTAGCTCTTTTGGGCGACGTAAAAACACATTTCGGCAAATCACAAAAAGAGAAAGAATCCTAAGAAAATTGGATTGAAAATTGGCTTCAGCTATGTCATGGAGAATGATTTAAATTCTTTTTAAATTATTCAAGATTCCCGCTATGCTCTTTTCTTTACGAAAGTCGGAAATCCGGCACAATTCACCAGTGCTTAAGCTGCCCGGAAAATTATTTTATAAATTACCTGACCACGCGTGAGACAATTTTTTTTTCGTGCACAAATTTAAACTTGAGAGTTATAAGTGTAACTTTGAATGACTTACTCGTAAAGACAATGGGAGTTTTCCGTTGAAATTGTGTCCCCAAATACAAAGAGATTTGGAAAAACAAAACTTCAAAGTCTGACCACGGGATATTGTCAACATGGCTACCATATGGAAAGAATTTGTAAGTTCTACAACTGTTCATGGATTTCGTCGAATCTTTGAGAGTCCTTCACGATTTTTTCGAGTGATATGGCTTTTGTTACTGTTAGGAGCAACGACAGGTTACGTATTTTTCGTTATGGAAAGTATAGAGAAATATTTCTTGAAACCAGTGGCGCTTTCCTTTACAGAGGTTATCCCTGAAAGTGGACAACTAGAGTTTCCTGCCGTTACCATTTGCAACTTAAATCGATTCGTGAAATCCAAAGTAGACATGTTCGAAAGCGACAAAAATTTTTACAAACTGGGCTTGAATCTGTCGGCTTGCGGGATGGTTGGGTTAGTGAAAAAGGACATGAGTTGTGGACAAGGCTTGCTTTGCGCGTTTGAGCGCTTCGGATCGGACGTCGCGGACAATTGCAACGTTAGCACAAGGAGACGTATCATTGCTGCCTTAAATAACACCAAGGCAGCAATCTTCAACGCTGAAGAATTTCTGGAAGCTTATGGTCATGATATTGATGACATGTTTTTGCACTTCTGTCGGTTTGGGAATGGGGAAATTTGTTCCCCGGCTGATTTCCTTCCCTTCTTGACGGAAAATGGTCGTTGCTTTACGTTCAACTCTGGCCGAAATCATACTCCAATCCGTGTCTCGAAGAGAGCAGGTTCGTTTGGCGGTTTGAGCGTTATGCTGGATGTCCAAGCGCATGAAAACACTATCAGCGAGTTCTCGCGCGGATTGAGGGTGATTGTACACGAACAAGGCGCATTCGTTGACATTGAAAACGGATTCAATGTTCTCCCAGGATCACACGCATTGGTTCGCATATCTGCAAACAAGGTAAATGGCTGCCATAAGTTTGTATCTAGTCTTTATGACCTCGTTATGAAAACTGAGGTACTGGTTACAATCATTTCCTCCAAAATCTAAATCTTGCACACTTCAATTCTTATGATAAAGCTGCTATGGAAGGGTCAGAGAAGTACTGACTGCAACGACAGCGTCACTTTAGAATACAAATTTAGTTCTAATTTAGATATATCGCAATTATGTCATCTCATCCACGTTGTACAAAATGGGAAAAGATCCAACTACCGAAATGGCAAGAACGATTTTGAAGTGAAGACAGAGAATGCTTTCATGTCGTCAAACCTTAAATTGGTTTTCATGTTGGATCATTGTTTTTACGTATTACGGCAAAAATTAACTAAAATTTCGGGCCGCACTTGCAGCACGATTACTTTTCCTCTTTTAAACATTGTCATTGTTTTGTTGCGTTGCCGTTGATAAAGCCGTCTGGTCATGGGTTCTTA
>NC_090890.1:5947513-5950013 GCF_036669925.1 Montipora capricornis
ACATCTGGGAACTGGTCAGTTGCGACTAGACCTTTTTACAGTTACATGCTTAGTTATCTGGCCTTTAAATGAAAGTGAGGCTGGGATCGACCTTTACAAATCTTATAATAACGACGCTAATTAATTGGAATTTACGTAAGAAAAGCAGTGAGATTTCTACCAAACCAAGGTCAGTTCCAGCCTCACTTTCATTCATAGGCCAGGTAACTGAGCACATAATTGTAAAAGCGATAATGAACGAGTCATACATTTTGAAGACGACTGGAATAATTGCCTTTCTCGAGACGCGACTATTCTTGCTAACATTGCAGAACTTGTGTCGTGTTTCTGACCTGTGGCGTAATAAAATTCTCTCTTTTTTCTCTTTGGACAAGTGACAATCCATTCAAATGTGATGCTTCTGATCGTCACCATGTTTAGTACTATTGATGACTCATATATGAACCTCGAAATTCCTAAAATCTGGGACTTCAGTAACCTCGTTCCCGGGGTCTCCATCGATAAAGAGACCCTGGGGACGAGGTTGGGACTGCAAATCCTTCGTTTCCTCGTGCGAAGGCCCCGCCGGCTAAGAGAAACGATGGCCTCCGGTAACGAGAATGGGGTGGAATAGGCTGAATTAATGATAGTAATGATAACGAGGACTTACTTGTTTTGTTTCTATGTAACCCTGCAGCGTCGCATAATCTACTCTCTTGTGACTGTGGTGTACCGTGTGAGGAGATACAATACGCCACTCAAGTGTCTTATTCCGAATTCCCCGATGATGGAGTTAGCAGGGTCTTGAAAAATCGGTTTGGTTACAATAAAAGCATTGAATATCAGAGGTAGGCCCTTTTTCTTGGAATTACGCCATGTCATACCTGCATATCATTTTTTGTCCTTTCCTCCTCAGAATCTTGGCTACGACTAATTGATTGCCACCCTCACCGGGCAGTTCGTAGCCTGTCTCAGCCACCATGTTGTTTAGCTAGACGTGAAACGTACTACACACTGTTTCTCAATCCGTAAAGGGGTACATTGCTTGGGAGAATGCTGCGATGGGCGCCTCTTCCAGCGGAGGGGTGTGGCGACTCTCTTTGTTGTCTTTGTCTAACTCGTTGGTCTATAAGTTTGAGTAAAGCAGCTCCGTCACCTCAGTTATTAGGGAGGTTAAGCAACGACAACGGCGACGGCAACGAGAACGTCATCTCAAAATATAAATTTGCGTTATTTTAATCGCTTCGTGACTATTTCAACGTTTTTAATATGACAAGGGTGTGGTAATTCCTCAAAGATGACACCAGTCGGAACAGCACTCTATTTTAGGAGAGAAAATGAAAATTTATCCTCAAGTGCTGACGTTCTTCATAAAACCAAAAACTTGGCTATTTCACGTTGTTGTTTTGCTGACGACGGCAAAGAAATGGACAAAAGTGAAAAACGCACGTGCAGGGCGTGCAAAGCTATTGTTTTTACCCACTAAATATGCAAATTCGTGACGTTCTCGCTGCCGTCGCCGTTGTCGTTGCTTAAGCTCCCTATTTACTTTGCCGCTACGTACAAGAAGGACCTGGCCAACTAATTAGGCTATGAAGTGCCAACCTTTGGCAAAGGCAATGTTTTAGTGTGATGACAATTTCTAACTTATCATTTTAGGGTAATGATAAAGGGCTCTGGCGAACTAAGGGAGTGGATAAACTCGTGAAGACGTCTGGTTGCCCCCACCCCTCCTCCCCTCGCGTTGACCAGAAGACGGAGAAGATGTTAACTTAAAGTGTTCGCTCGATTAAATGCCGCCATTTAAACATTAATACACTCTTATTATATAGATACTGGTGAAATACTAGGATTTTCCTTCTTGCGAAAAAATCATATCTTCACCGCGCTCAGTGAACATATCATTTTTATCTTTCACATGTGAGAATATAGGTGTCGTCATGGTAACGAACACGATTAGCCAATAAAACGCGAGCTTCCCCTTCATTGTAAGATACTTTTATGCTTTAATAAGATTCTTCTCTACTACATTAACATTTTTATTGCACAAATTTACATTGTCATGATTTGTTTTTCATAACCTTCTTATGCTTCTTCATGTTACACAACCTGCGTGTTTTAGCGGTTGGTGACCACTTTTTCATCATTTCGAAAATGAGTAAAACAAGTTGTTTTAAATCAGGACATTTCATCAATATCCATATAATAAACAAAACATTACATGGCCGCTTGGGGATACGAATTTTATCTTCTCGTGCTGAAAGTATCTCTCACTCGTTCGGCACGAGAAGATAGAATTCGTATCTCCGCGCGGCCATGTAATATCCTTACATTAATTCGATGCTTAATCAAAGTAATCACGCCGTCACAATTTAGTGTTACACTTGGTATTCCATGGTACAACCTCGATCTTATGGATTACATTATTTTTAAATTTAAAGGGGTGGGTTGGTTTTGTTCTATAATAAGCGCTGCACCCATAGCACGAAACGAATATGCAGGTGTATATCTATTTATAGAT
>NC_090890.1:5952513-5955013 GCF_036669925.1 Montipora capricornis
TTATCTTTGGATTTCAAAACTATGTTAACTAAACACCAAGAGACCAAATCTTTAAGCCTTAATTTAAAAAAGATACCTGTTTATTTCAATTGGAGTTTTCCTATTTAATGGGCCGCCATTACTAACTTTAAGATCTTGAGAGAGCTGGTTCGAGGAGAAGCTCACTAGTTTAAGAATGTGATGCGTGTGTTTGCCACAGAATTAATATGCAGCACGGGAGTTTTGGGCTTTCAGACTTTTAAATTCGCGTTTTGCATATATAACAAGCTGCATGGACACGCTGAAATTTTAAGCTAGTGAGTTTTGACGTCACTTTTCCCTGGATCCAACCCTCTGAGGTCCATTCGGTCATTTTTGAACGTGAATAATGGCGGATCAAGAAATCCAAAACTTACACTCAAAGTAAACGGCCTCTGGATAAAAATCAAAGCTCAAAATTTTGCCAGTCAAGTGTTAAGCAAACACACGTTCAAAATCTGAAGAAAAAATGGAAGTGATGTCAGAGGCACTTTAAGATATTGCTTTTGTTAATTACATAAACGCGGGAAGGTCCTAAAAAGGGGTTGGAACTTTATCCTTTTCTTCCTTATCATTCACGTGGGATGTTTGGAAATTGTCGGTGGCTTATGGTCATATCACCACTCGTAGCCTCGCACTGTCTACCACTTGTCTACCGCATCAAGTATAACTGAGTTATAGGTAAGGTCCAAAGAACTGCTGTGGTAATGGGAAGACAACTGTAATATAAGTGATTGTTTAACAACACCGAGGGTGAGTGGTGGGTAAATTTAAAAACCTGAGTTTTTTCGAGGCTGGCATCGTCGCTGCGAAAGAGTGAAATCAGGTAAATCATGGTCGGATTATAAATTAATAACAACCAAGCCTCAATGCACTTTTGTTGCCTCAAAGAGCGCAATTTCTGTTAAAAAAGAACAAATAAATAGTTTCTCCAGGAGCCATGGTCTTTCCAATTACAACACACAACAATAATGCAAAGCTAGCTAATTTTGCAACCTGCGCCAGCGCAAGAAAATCACAGGTTGTTTCTCTCTTACCTCTGATTGGCCAAGACAAATGTCGTGAAACTGATTTTTAGGCCAATCACCATGCGTAGAACTGCAACACTGACTGGATTGAAAACTACTGTAATTCCATTCTTTCAATTTTTATAGGTGACATTGGTGGAAATATGGGACTTTTCTTGGGCTGCAGTTTGTTAACACTTTTTGAATTTGTGGACTTACTTTGGAACCTGTTACGATCCAAAGCGAACAGAATTAAAAGCAAGTCACGGGAGGAGGGAAGCCCAGGAATAATCTGAAAGAAAATAAATCTTCACCAGCGACCGCAGAAAGTGATATTTATTTGATGAGAACAGATGAGTTTAATTAATGGATATCATAGTAGAGTAGCCTCTTCCTTGTGTAGGGGGAACTTTTTTCCACGGGCAGGGATTAGCTCTTGCTCAGTCCGCAGGAACTCAGAAACAACAACTCAGTGGACTTCTCACTTGCTTTTAATTTGTCTTCTATTTTCACAGTTCTTCAGTTGAGTGTCTGTTCTCCAGCGAGTGGTTTGTTAAACTACGCCTTGAGATCGAAAGAGTGACTTACTTATTCGCGCTCCTGGTCCAGGTAACTCATCGCGATTGGCCAAACGATTAGAGGCTTAGAACGCAATAACGCCAACCACAAAAGAATTGCTTAACACTAACTACGAAGGTGTACCTACGGCTGCACGAAACGCGTGTTTAACGCCGACAACTCACAAACTAATGTGCTTTGGGCTTCAAACATCTTATTCTAGACCAATCGCGGTGGTTGGTAGACCAGGATCGCCGTACACAACTCCTCTTATCGACTTATCGAGTAATAAACTTAAATTAAAGTAATAGAGATTAAGTCAACGTTTGTAAACAAGGGATTAACGAAACTAATGAATGTAACTGGCTAAAAAGAACCCAAACCCATTAACGTCAGCACAGGATTAAGGGGTCAGTGTTGCACCGGAGTTTCTACAAAAACAGTGACGGTATAAAACAAGGCCCTTCTCCCAACCATATAACACAGTTGTTAGTTTAAAGTTATAACCTTAAAAACATTCTTTAAAAGTTATACTTCTAAAAGTATACTAGTTGCACGACATCACGTACTAAAGAAAACTCGCCATTAAAGTCTTTTTAGCTTCTTTAGTAAATTAACTCAGATATATTAATTCCAAATAGGAGATATTTACCAGTCTGTCTAGAAGTTAATTAGACTGCCTGCCAGTTCAGTATACGCACGGAAGTTTCCCTGAAAGACATTGGAACACCTTTGTAACTTGGCAATGAAACGCGTTGTAAAAGTTAGTTATGTTTCTAGTACGTGCTACCAATGGCAACTTAGCAATCACGCGTCCCCTCGGTATTACCAATCAAACGAACCAATCATATTGATTTGCGTGTTCGTAAAAATATCAACCAATCCGACCCTGAGGGTCAGATCCTAACCTTGGCATC